>NC_081411.1:191056948-191356948 GCF_030272615.1 Cryptomeria japonica
ACAAGATGTAGCCAAAGAGAGATATCTCACTAAGATCTTTCGTATTCCCAATGTGTTGGAAAAAGTGGGATTAGGTCGTAGTCACCTGATCTCGTTTTTCCTGCCACCACACTTATAAAAATTCTTCAAATCAAACATAAAAAAATAATAAAATCTTTACCATTACCGGCAATCACTGATAACCAACTACTAAACCAGTTTATCAGAATAACTCATTAAGTGTTCTTCAATAGGCATAAAATATAAGTAAAACATTACATCACATAAAAAACATTCACCATATGAACACCATTTTTTCACATGGAAACCCAAATAGTGAAAAACCATGGTGGGAATTGGTACCCACAAAAATTGTGCACTCTTTCGGAATGCACCCTGTTAAGAGGCTAGACTAGTTAGAAGCTTACAATGATGCCTTGTTAGGAGCATACCCTATTCGGAGTCACTCAAATAAGTGATTTAGATGATGAGCCATGTTAGGAGCTTTGACCTATTAGGATAAACTTGCAAGAGGATTTAACACTCAGATGTTGAGCTACCTAGTTAAGGGATTTACAATATAAGGCCTGTTAGGACCTACCCGGTTAAGGGATTTTGACTGCTACAAATTTAAGAGAACAACAGTGAATGATCTAGGTAAAACACTTAACTTCTTGCTTGATTAGATCCAATTAAGCTCCAAATCTTCTACTCTCTGGTAGATCTCATACTCTGGTTCAGCTTCACACTTTTCTCAAAACCACCGACACAACAAACATCAATTGTACCGACATAAATAACCTTTTCAACTTAGTTGGTTACAAAACCCTAAGACTTACAACATAGATCATCACAGATCTTTTGCAACTCACTACAGATCATCATTGATCATCATATAGATTATTACAGTCAATTAAAATCATTGAATGATCATTGCATCTTGATCTAATACAAATTCAAACCCTTAGAACACTCCACTAAGCACTTTGATTATTCCCAAGAAATTCTCTCTTCAAACGTGCCAAAACATATTTCAAACACTTTACACGGTTCATGCCACATCATCACAAACATTTGAACTTGATTTAGATGACCACCAAACCAAAAATCATTATCAGTTAAGAGAATTATTTACTAGTCCTTAAACCCTTATTAAACCCTAGAAAAAATACAACAGAAATCATAAACATGATTTTTGATAACCAAACCATGATGTCGTTCTGGTTAGATACATATTACAATAATAGAAGCTCACATTCCAAACCACAACACTTGAATCATCACCAATCACCATATCAAATCAAAACATTCCTCATTTACCAGTTAAGGTTCTAATTCTGAGTTCACTGTCTATAATACTGGTAAGGCATTTCTGATAGACCAAAAAGACTTAGATGACAAAATACAACATAGTAAACATCAGTTGCCATCAATGACAACACAAATAACTGATCAAAGTCATCTGATCATGCAATATCAATATCTTCATCACAATGTCATCACAAATAGTCCTTTACCAGTTCAATCACCATTCTTCATCTGCATCAGTTATGCTAATCATTCCAACAAATCTAACTAGGGTCTAAATTAGGTCATGATAGTTAGAGGTATTATTTTAAAAATTAATGCACTGGTAATTTTTATTTTGAGCAACTAGAGAGCTTATAAGATTATTCTATGTCCAAAGGACAACAAGTCCACCAAAAGAAGTATCAAAACTCATAGCAATCAAGTGGGAAAAAAGGCCAAATGAAGTTACAAACGTTGAAACAGGACTCTAGACACATCTTAGTTTCCTACAAAAGAAAAATAGTTGGTTTTAATTCTTTCACCAGAATCTAGTTATGGGGCCCATTCAAACCTCATACATTCTAGGAGTCAATAATAATTTCTTATTCTTTAAGGAAGAAAACTACTCCAATGTACGTTGACAATTGTTAGCCACATTCCTTACAACACTAGTCTACCTCACATCCTTTAAGGATTTCTTTCCCACTCTAGAGTCCCTTCCTACATCTATAATCTATTGGAATCCAAGAACACTGAGGGGGGCAAGGGGTGAATCAGTGTTCTGTTGGTTAGAGTAATTTTAACCTTATTAACAAATCCACTTATTAACCGATATGCATAAAATAAAGTAACAACAAGTAATATCAATGCAACCACATGAATCAACACCATAACACATATAGTTATACGTGGAAAAACTCAAAGAGGAAAAACCATGATGGGATTGGTGACCCAAAATATCTATCCACTGACCAAATGAATAAAAAATTACAAGAAGGGCCTGCACATACACTACCTAAAGCATAATCCTCATCACAAAATGAGCCTCACTGACTAAATATCCAAATACTGGATTACAAACAAAAGATGAACTCAGAATGTGCATCTACTATGCCGGATGAGTTCTAGTCAAAGAACTGTCCATACCGGTTATACTGTAACCTCCCTTACCAGTATCTTAGATAGCTTCCCAATCCTCTAGACCATTAATCAAGATAGATTATAGATCTTTACATTTGCATTCTATTGATCAAGATAACATCACAAAACCTTTCACATCACTTATCTTTTATATCTCGCATATATCTACATCATAAAAAAATAACCTAACCCGGACTGACTTATATACTGATTTACATGAATAAACACAAATGCCTTATGTCGACTTACAAACATATTACAAAAGATAAGACACATGTTGGCCTAGATAAAATATAAAATAATATGATTTTTGCCACTTCCACACTTGCCAAATCAATCTCCTATGTCATCCTTAGAATACCAGTTCCAAGTTTGCCAATTCCCTAAATGTTGGTTCCGTGAATGCCGATGTAGTGAATGTCGGTTACCTTGATTGCCAGATCTCCCATGAAGTGTGTTGCGATCAATGACAACACTTATAACCCGGATTAGTGTCAATTGCCAACATAATCTTCCTCCAGGGAAATGCACTTGACTGCTGAGGTCTATTCATTAGACAAGGTCAGCTATTGAAGACCAGAGAGCAAGGAGTGGGAAAAGAGGTACCAACAACAAAATCCATTGAGTCTTCAGGGGATACCCCATGGTGGAGGTGCCAACAAGGGGATCTCTAGATCAAGCATTCAATCAAAAGAAGGGGAGTTCTTTCTGTGGGAGGGATGAAACAAGACAATAGCCCACCCTTAAGAGGGAAGAGGAATCACCACTGATCCGTTGAAAGGCACCTCTTCTACAACTCGTTCCCCCATAGTGACTGTGAGAAAAACATCCAATGCAACCTCTAGGGGGAAACATTTTTGGCCTCCATGGTAGCATTCTAGGCCGTCAAAATGTGCACCTTTGTTTCACCCATGAATTAGTACTAGATTTGACTACAACTAGGGTAGATATGTCAACATCCAGAGGGACTGGTCCAAGTGTAGACGAAGAAGGGGGTAAAATCTTTCCTTAATGTGTAGGCCTAGGATGATTCTTGAGCCCACTAGGACAAGCATTAGAAAGGTGTCCAACAGACGAGATATGTTGACAATAGAAAGTTGAGTTCTCATAATCATCGGGCTAAGTCTAGGAGCCAAAATGGGACTGCAACTGAATTAAAGATGGCAAGAGAGAGCCAAGAGCCATGCCAACATGGAAGCAAGAAACAACTAGACTAAACCTTTGTTAGGTGATAGACTCAACAACAATAAATTGGCCAAATGAGTTAGTGATACCAGCAACAATCTCCTCATCATAAAAATCAAGAGGGAAATTCGAGAGGCGAACCCAAGTTGAAATATCACTTGATAGGAGAGTGTCAGGTTTAAAACTTGGGTGCCATCTTCTCAACAATATTTGTTGAACTTCCCAAAGTGGCAAGAGCCTAAGGAGAGGATTTTCATGCAATCTTTCAATTGGGAAAAAATGAAAGAGGAAATACCTTTGGGAAGGGCTGAGATGGAGAGGTTTCTTTTAATGGCCCATTTAGCAGTAACACATTTCCGAACAATAAAAATATCAGGGTGCCTACCCACAAATTTTCTAGCCAGAGCATTAGCCATTTTTCGCCATATTTTGATTGAAAGAAACATCCTTGATATTGATACAAGTCCCAAGCTTGGATTTTTTTACAGTCATGCCATCTATGGGAAAAGTTTGACTTTTGTAGAACAAATCCTTCTAGGTGCCTTTAGGGGGAGTGGATGTGTCTGAAGAGTAAGCCGAAGGATCACAAGGGCCCTCCAAGGCATTTAACTTCAAATTCAAGGCATTATATTCACATTTAGATCCCATAACCACAATCTCTAGGGAGGAGATCACACCCCCAGAGGCATGGAACTTTGAATTTGCAAGCAGGACAAAGGACCCAACATGAGGAACTGAGGTTTTCCCCACAATCTCCGAAAAAAGGAACGTGTTGTCCACTAGGTCACCTTGCTCCATAGAGTTCTGTAGACTATCATTCCTAGGTTGGAACAAGCTCCCTTCATGTGCTAACCCATAACTTATCATTAATAGTTTGCTTCTATTTTATTTGTATATTATTTATTATCTCATTAAAATAATCAATGTCAAAATTTATTTCAATTGGATGCTAATTATTTTAGAGTTTGAGTAGAAATATATATTATATATCTTGATTTAACAATATTAGAAACAACGTGAGTCAAGATGCAACAAAAGAATTATTTAGAGTACTAGTTTTTTAAAGTTTGAATAGAAATATACATCACATACTCATTTCACAATATATATACCCATTTAGTATGATTATATTTACTTTCAATAAATGGGTACCATTATGGATCAGAGTCCCCAATCCATGAAAATATCTATTGAAATTATATGCTTAAGAGACAATAATATCTTGAATGATGTGACAATGTTAATCAAACAATAGAATGCATGATTGAAACTCACAATTCACACAAAACATGTAATGGAATATAAGATCTATGCTCAAATCAGATTCCATTAAAGACCAGGAATGAGTGATCCCATGCCCTCTACTCCTCTTCGCACAGGCATGAGGCCTGGACCAGTGATGGAAGGGATAGCTCTACCTGGAATGGTTGATGGTGCACCCACCGTAGCCACCATTTCCCCCTCTTTTACATCTGACATTGCACCCACCACAGCCACTCATCGCACCTCGACCCTAAACCCCAAACGCCAAACCCCAAACCCCAAACCCTTCCCCGTCCAAGCAAACCGGAGCTACAGTCAATGAAGTTTCGAGCGATGCATTGTTGTAGGGACCACCATGGTTGCTTTTCTCATGCTCTGATTTTATCCTGTCACATTTGACTGCATCGGTTCAAATATTATTTCAATTCTCGGAGGTATGTGTTGTTCCGAGGTTTTATTGCATCTAGGGTTTTGTATTTAAAGAAATAATGAGAATGTTGTTCTCAATAAAGCATCTTATGGCAGATCCTTAGAGTAGTGCTTTCCAAAGGACTATTTTTCGTATTGCTTACGGAAAGGGTTTGAAAATTTATACCAGTACCTTGCATCCAAATTGGTTTCTGCTTTTTGTATTGGAAGTATTGTGATGGGATCACACAAAGGTCTGATTTTAGCTAAAACGAAGGGACGGTCTTTTGTTTTGGAGTCTCTGAGTAATAGTAAAGCGTGGGAGGAACTGGTGTTAACGAAGAACAGTGCGGATTCAATGCTGTCCCATAGTGCTATAAGGTTTATCTATTTCCCACCCATGGAGTCGTAGAATGAGCAAAAAGATATGCCTTTAAAGCAGCTAAAATTTGGTGGAACCATACTGACTCAATTATTTTTCCTGCACATTTTAGTCCCTTAGTGAAGGCGGGAGCCTGAAGGAACCCATCAAACATTTTGACATCTTTCTTTATAATCTTATCAATAGATAGTAATATGACCATAAAAGATCTTCTTGAAATAATAAAATATGGAAAATATACCTGAGGTAAATTTACAGCTTCTTATTTGTGTACAGTTCTTGCTTCTACCACTATCTGTACTGCAAAAACTGCGACCTGAATAAACAAATTTCACAATTAGACAAGTAAAGAGAACGACATGGAAAAGGAGGAGGTAAAGGGATTGAGTACCTCGGAAGTGACCAATCGTAGGTTAAACGAAATAACTCAACTGTGATTTTCCTTTGCTAAATTGCAGTTGTCAGAATTGCATTTTTCATTGCATGCTATGTTTTTGCATTTTACTTTTGTTCATGAATCTTTGACATTTTCTGTTATGATTATATTTCTCTGTAACGACAACTTCTGTAATGAATAATTTGGACACAGTTATACAATAAATCTGCTAGACATATCTTCATAGACTCTGGAAGGACTCTGATTATGTTACTCTGGTAAGACAAACTCGGAAGATAAATTCTATTGTTGATTGCCTTGATGTTTCATTTTCAGATTACTAACATTTTCAACATTACTAATATTATGTAATGTAAATAAAATAAATTTCTCTCTTTAAATTTTTTAAGTTTGATGATATATCTCGCATTTTCTAAAAAAATTAAATATAAATATGCTAGCTTTACTCTCTTGCGAGATCATAAGGATTGAATATTCCATAAGACAAAATATGTGAAATATGAATATATGAAGAAATAACATCACAGTCAAACTCTTGTATTAGAGTTGCATATCTATTATGGAAATACTCTACATATCCTCTTTCATATCTTTTAAGCTGGGAACCTACAATGAGATTCCCTAGCCAAGTTGTTTGCAAATAGAAAATCCAGGATAATCTCACTTGGCGTTTAAATTCGACGATTTTACTCGCACTCGAATTCCTCTAAGCATAATGCCCGACAATCCCTTATCTTTCGAAATTGTAATGCGCAGCCATCGGTTCTGTGAAAAGAATAATGACATTTTTTTATTAAAAATGAAAATTTATGAACCCTGAAATTGACTTCCACAAGAATGGCCAACGGAGCATCGTACGAGAGAAACATGCAAGTATTTTTAATTAAAAATGATTGTTAACTCAAACTAGATAACCGCGAATATTTCGAAGAAATAAACAATATGGATAGTGCCAGCCGCCATTGATGATGCCCATGTTTTTCTATATTGAGATCCACAGGATTTCGAATAATAATTTCCACGCTTTTTATTAAAGTATATGTGGGAGTGAGAAAGAATGTTTGCTTTAAAGTGTTTTATATATTGAGTCAGTTTTAGGGAAAAGAGAAATTTTGAAATGCAGCAGTGACAAATTGTATAAACATAATGTCATAAACTTGTTTTTTGCCCTCGTTAAGTTATAGAAAAATCAGGGTAAAACTGAAACAACAAATGAACGTTGTTCATTACTTAGCGTTCTGATTAACAAATAAAGTGTAGATTATTTATTCATGTTATAAATTGAACTGATATGCATGAAATTTACCCAGAAAACGAATGTTCAAACATTCAATAGGGAAGCCCTGGAAGCAAAATAACAATTGTTTATAGAGCCAAACAGAAGGAGTCATAGAAGAAGTCCTTTTGTGTTGTATCATCATGTAATACATGCTATATCTCTAGCTATATACATGATGTACACAAACTAGTTTCTTATATGCAACAACATTAGAAAAAAAATAATACATTATATCTAGTTCAGAAGAAACATAATAAAAACAGTCTCTGATTTGACACTATGGAGTTGTAGGGGGGTCATCATGCCCAATACCTGGACTATGATCATTCACATGAACATCCTCCAATGTTTTCCTTACAGTGCTTGCATAATTTTCACCATGACTAATATGAGATTGGGAGTGTCCATTTTTCTCAACAAAAATGGATGAAAGTCCTCCTGATTTAAAACTACTCATCCTCTCTTTGACGTTTGCAGCTTCTAGTTCAGCTTTCAGACTGCAAATTGTGAGCTTACGAGCATCACATAAGGAGAAGGAATAAACTATACAAGACATTAAGAGGATGAGGGCTACAAAAGAAGAAGCGTGAGAGAAAAAATATTTCATCCTGCAACTAAATCTGAACTGAACTTTGAAATCAAGAATGGAGAAAGCCAAATTCGCTGCTTATAATTGCTCCATAGGTTGGTCTTATTTATAATCGTTTAGGAAGATATTATCACCTATAAAAATATTTGAGTCTTTGTATACTTTTTAAAACGATTGGGCGTAACTTTTCTTGCAACGTGCTTTGACTTGTCCTTTCGTGTTTTGTTAATTTCCACTATGAAAACAACAGTTTCAGTGCAACAAGCATGATTTAAATTTGATGTCTCTATGGCTATATTTAACCAATTTGTTTTTGAAAATATAATTAAATTTTATAGAAATTGTATTATATGAAGGGATTTTTTTTATAGTTTATCTAGATATAATTTATTATATACTTTTTTTTCGAATAAAAAATATTTTATGGAGAAATTTGAGAATCAAATTTAGACCTTACAAGCAACTAAACAAATTAGAAAGGTGTATTGTTTTAGTTACATTATGAATTTGATGATGGGCATAGTTAAGGTAATAAATTTGGTTAAAGGGGCTTGTGAGTTTTAATTTTAATTTCAATTATTAATTTAGTAATAAGAGGTGGTTGTAATTTTTTCTAAATTAATAGGAGTTTATAAATAAGGAGAAAGAGACTACAAAATTGTAAATTTTTCAATTAGTTCTACAAAATTACATTTCTAATGGATAAAAAAGAACATCAATGTGCTTTTCTCTTTTCTTTCAAATTCAAAATGACCAATTTGTCTTTTGTGCAAGATAGTGTATTTTGTATCTAAATGTAATTCTAAATATGAAAAATAGCCATTATAATTCAGAACTACAACTACTAAATTGATTTATTTAATAATTTCAAGGTAGAATAGAGATTGAGTTTTTGATTTTTCTATTTTAAAATTTAATCTCATGTTTTGGTCCCTCACTAGCAATTATAAGGTAATTCAAGATAAAGATATTTAAAAACTCATGCTATAGTGGCATAGTTAGGTACTAAGCTTACTTCATTTAGACCATAGAATATTCTCATTGGATCACTCATATAAGAGTATTATACATGAATTTATTACTTTATCATTCAATGGAAACTACATTTTCTTCTATTTATTACAATTAAAATTTATTTTCATTAAACCTATTTACTTATAAGATTGACTAAGGAGAATGCAACCATCACTTTTGATGTGCTTAACCAATTCATATAGACATGTTTTGTCTTCAAACATAGGTATGAGTCAATTTATAATTTTTGTCAATCTCTTACAAGTTTACTTCTACAATTTAAAATGTTAAATCAGTTCATCATTCAAATAATCAATTCTACAAGTTCAACTATGGACTATAATAGAGCGCAATCAATTTAGAAGTTCTAATATGTTTTTTTATAAGCCCGTAACTTTCACTATATTGAAAAATTTATTAATAACTTCCTTAGTCCCATATTTCCTCATTCAGCCATTTAACTAATGTCATAAATAATTTATTTAAATTTTATAATTAATTTCATGAATATTAATTTAATTTCAAATTATATAACCAAATTAATAGTATTTCGCCTTATTATCCTCATTAGGTCCATTGTTTTATGAGGCACCAATTAATGAGAGTAAGCATGCTTAGTGCATTCTCCTCCTATTTCGTCGATGGTTGACAATTAGATCAACTTAAGTTATTACCACGTCATTCAAAGAAGATTAATTGGCATTATTATTTTAGTTAAAGTTATCTTTAGACAAAGTATGCATAGTGGACGTTTAAGGGATGTAGGGATATAGCTGACAACAACAGTTTTTTATCAAGAAAACTCATAACAGTTATCAATTGGTAGGCTGCATATTAGAATAAATGATTCCTTAAAACATTTGCTCTAATATAAAAAATTCTCTAATAGAAATAAAAAGTAAAATATACATAGATGTTCAAATTAATAAAAATCATATGAAGTGTTAATAACAGATTTTATAGTTTATGACACAGTTTGAAACACTTACACAAAGGGCTTATCATATTATGAAACAGTCTAATGACTATAGAATTCAAATTATTCTGTTGTGAATGTTTTTTATTAATAAAGCAGTCAAAACAAGGGCACTGACCCTTTACATAGAAAGACTATTAAAAATCATAGTGTAGAAACAACACTATAACAACAATTAATAGCAACTATCAGCAAAAGAAACCAGGTCTTTAGAAAACAAAAGCAACAGCAAAAACAAAAGTAAACTACAGGAGTGCCTTGCGCACCCTAGTGGCATCCATAGCATTGTTCCATTCATTGGACAGGAACTTGTAGAAGTCCCTAGCCTCCTGTTTGTCCTCCTTAGTGTCTGCATAGCGTCCCCTCAGCAGAGAGAAGGTGAGCGCGGAACTATGTAAAACCTGCACATGGAATTTGTTAAGGCCCTCCATTTGGGCTTCCCAAGCCTCCATCTTATTCTTGAGTTGGTTGACATCCTCCTTAAAAGTCTGTAGATCAAGCACAATGTTAAGGTTTTCAATTCTCTGCGTGATGTCCAGCACATCCATGCTCAGCTTTTCCATTTGTTGGAGAGTACAAACCTCCTGGGCTTCTCAGCAGCCAAGTCATCTATAGTTTCTTCAGTCTCTTTGGGCATGCCACCAACAAGGGAGTTGTCAATATCATTAACTAGTCCCATCAGAGGGATAGAATGCATCACATGTTCAATCATTTTATAATTCGAATCCAAATTACTAGATTCCAGTGCTTTGCTATCAGAGATATCCATGCCCATAAGACCCTCAGTGTCTATGTTCATAGGGGTCATACCCTTATCATCAATGAGGTCCTGGGTTTTCATTTCATAGATACTCATATCAGTGGCACCAATAGTGGTCAGGACCATGGGGTCCGTAGTCACATTCACATCCACAGCATCCCCATCAGGGGCCCCGATAGTGGTATTAGGGCCTTCCTCCTTGTCCTCAATGGGGCCCTCCTCAAAGTCTAGATTCTCAATCATCGGGGTCTTCTTTCTATGGCTTTTGGAAGCAATTCTTGAGGATCTCCTTTTAACCTCAGAATCTGGGGAAGGATTGTTGTTCTCAGTGTCCTCAGAGAAAGAATTGTCATCAAAGACAATGCATTTGCGTTTAGCGGGGCTTTTGCTTTTTCTCTTGGACAGGGAGCGACAAGCACTGGGAGAGGCAGGAAGAGTTAAATTAGGGGAGACCATCGATAAATTTGAGGCATAAGAAGGCAAGGACATGGTGGTCGTAGCAAATCCCTCATGGGGATATTGAAAGAATCTAGGGAAAGCCATAGATAGGGCCGCGAGTTGCTAGGGAGTCGGCATGGGGGGCTCAGAGAGTGAAAGATTGTAGGGGGGGAAGACCCTGATGGAATTTATGCAACCTATAAATAAGGCCCTGGTGGAGGAGGTAGGGAGGCTTATCCCTATACTTGGGGTCCATAGTGTCTTTAACAAAGCTCTCTATAGAGTGCAGTGAATAAAATGACAGATAAAGAAAATCATTGTTATAGAAGTGATTGAGGAGGGGCAAATGGTAGTACTAGAATCCCTTATACCTACCTTTGAGAGTGAAGTACTTCATGATCATGAGGCAGATCATGTTTCATGGGTGCTTGACCTCCTCCCGAGCAAACCCACCTTGCAACTTGATGGGTTCTTCGCGGTTATGGAAGAACCATTTCAAACCTTTATTGTTTGCAACATGACTGGTATGCTTCCAGCAGTGGCCTTCAAGGGTCTGCTTCGTAGCTTGTGAAATAGTCTCCTTAGAGACATCAAAGGCAATGTCACCAACTGAGACCTGCATCCTAGACTAGGAGGAGGCGAAAGAAACCGAGAGCTGCTCATCATGGCCCTTCAGGCAATCCAGAAAATTGGCAACCCCACCTTCAACACATAAATTCTAGACAAGGGGGTCATTTTTAAAATCATCCAAATTATCTGATTCATATCTAACTCTGTCACTCCCCATATCGTCCACCAACAAAGCTTATTTAGTCATGAAATAGAAAAAGTTGCAAAGACCCTTCGAGAAGAAAGCCAAGAAGAGAAAATGGGAAGTGTGCGAGCCCGACGTTAATAAATGAGAAATGAAGTTGGGTGCATGGGAAAAAATGAAGTCACTTTTAGAAATGATTTGCTAGTTACGAGGCATTAAAGGCCAGCAAATACCAGCAACAATCAACACGTTTCGAATCCAGTCATACCTCATCATGACTCTGCAAACCCAAGTAAAATGCCAGCACAACAACATGACCGTCATCACCAGCCTGGCCGAATGAGTCACCACCAAATCAGAAGGGATTAGATGGATATTCCCATTGTTTAAATTATGAAACCACCACCTCTAGACTGCCCCGAGGGAAGAGAGCAAGGTAAGGGAAACACTTGGTAGCCGCTCAACATCTCAGCCCTAAGAGGTTTAACATGGTCTGGGAGGGAGTTGTGACTCCTACAACATCTCAGCCCTGAGAGGTTTAGGCCAATGGCTACCATGGTGTCTGCCACACAGTTTCCTTCCTTGTAGATATGCGTAACTCTGAATGAGTCAAGCCCATAGATGAGCCTCAAGGTGTCCTTGATGGTTCCCTCAATTGTCCAATTAAGCTTATTCCACCCTTTAACAACATCAATGATAAGCATGGAGTCCCCCTCAATGTCCATAATCTTGTTCCCATGGAGAGGGCAATGCGGATTCCCTAGGCTAAGGCCATTGCTTCAGCCTGATTAAAGAAATTCCCATTCATGTTACCCACATAAGCAGCAACAAGGACCCCCAGATGGGATCTGATCACTCCTCCACCACCAGCAAGGCCCCCCTAGCAGCCCCATCAAAATTGAGTTTAAAATTTGTAGCTGGGGGAAACCATACCATGTTTTGTCTTAGAAGTCTCTTAGAGAAGTCAACCAAAGAGAACAAGGGGGGAGGGTTCCAACATCTAGAAATTTCCCAGTCCTAGCTAGGGGGGGGCTTGAACACTATCTGGTTTTTAGAAATATAGATATTCTCAATAATTAGATTAAGGAATTGAGAAAACACAGTTTGCACATAGGCCTCTTTGTCTCTAAATATCCTGTCATTTCGTTCCTTCCAAATACACTAGCTCACATGGGGGGGATCTTCTTCCATGGTTTTTGGATAAAGGGGTTGGAAAAGTGGCTCTGAAACTCCGGAGACAAATTTAACAAATTATCATTCATTACCCAACAGATATTAAGCTTACTGTAGACCATTCCCCAGAGCTCCCAAGTGAAGGCACATTGGAGGAAGAGATGGGCGAGACTTTCTTCATCATTTTTGCAGAGGATGCATCTGTTAGGGAAATAGAATTCCTACTTGACCAGGTTGTCATGGGTTAAGATTTTGTTGAGGAGAGCAGTCCACTAGAAGAAATTAACCTTGGGGAGTGGGGGATTCCAGACCTCTTTCCAGATAGAGGAATAAACAGGTTCCTTGAGTAAGCTTGTGTAGGCAGTTCTGACAGAGAAATCTCTAGAGGGGTCCCACTTCCAAATAAGTCAGTCCTCCCTAGGAAATAAAGGGAGGAATATAGTGGCCAAAAGCTTCTCGAGCTCTCTAGCAGTAGGGAGGAGGAAGGGATGGTCAATGCAACAGTCCTCCAAGGCCCTCCAAATGCAATTGTTGAAGTAATCACTGACCCTTTCACCAAAGAAGCCTTTGGTGGCATCCTATAGTTGTCTCAAGGAGGGGGAAGAAGCAAGTGGTCTCTCTCCAAACCAACAATCTTCCCAGAAGAGAATGTTCCTACCATTTCCAATAATCCACCTCAAACCAAGAGATAAAGGGTCCCTATAGCTTAAGATGTTATTCCAAATTTTGGCACCCTTGGGAAGGCCCTCCTCTTTCAAAATAGAGGAAAAGTTTGCATTATCTAGGTACTTAGCCCTAATGATCGTACTCCAATCCGTATCCTTATTCAGAAGCTTCCAAGCAATTTTAGTCATAAGGGACTTATTAAACCTTGAGATCTTGCAGGTTTCGAAGCCGCCCATCTTAGTATCCATAGCTGCAGATATCTTGAATAGCGAGAGAAAGTACATAGGGATCCCCTGGAGGGAGGAGGAAAACTGTTACAATTTCCCCGCACTACTCAAGAATCTACCTTTCCAACTAGCCAGCATTTTCTGCATTCTTTCAAGTATAGAGATCCAAAAGGAATTAGAGACATCTTTAACAGTCAAGGGGAGGCCTAGGTAGGTGCCAGGGAGGGAGGCCCTTTTACAACCAAGGATTCTGTAGACTTTATCTTGGAGTTGCGCATTAGTGTGGAAGAATTAAATGCTGCTCTTTTCATAGTTAATGTGTTGGCCAGATGCTAGAGCATAGGCATTGAGAAAAGATTTCCAAGCCTTAGCTTCCCAAATAGAGGACATACCAAAAAGGGTAGTATCATCAATGAACTGTTGTAAAACATTGGGGGACACCATAGAGGCAGGTTTGATGCCTAGAAGAGTTCCCTTGCAGACCATAGAGTTCAAGTTAGAGGCCAACACTTCAGCAAGGATGATGAAGAGGTAAGGGGATAGAGGATTCCCTTGCTGCAACCCTTTGGAGGCCTTGAACTTCTCCAGAGGGCTCCTGTTTAGTAGCACCGCATAGATGACAATAGATATGCATTCCCCAATAAGTTTGATGAGTTTGTCTCCAAACCCCATAGCTTTGATATATTTGAAAAGGAAGTTCTAGTTGACCTTGTCATAAGCCTTGGAGATGTCAAGCTTGAGAACCATGCCCGGTTGATGACAGTTATCCATGGAGTGGATAATCTAATGAGTAGAGATGATAGCATCAAGAATATTTCTACTAGGAACAAAACCCTTCTAGAAGGGGCTAATCAAAGGATCCAAGAAATGTTTGAGCCTATTGACAAGAACTTTGCTAAAAATTTTAGAAATAGTGTTGCAGAGACTGATAGGGAGGAAGTCCTTGAGAGTAGATGCATCCTGACTTCTGGGGACAAGAGAAATGAAGGTGTGATTGAGTTTGTTAAGCAGCCTTCTTGATCTAAAAATATCTCTAGTATCCAGAACACCATTGGGGCCCACCACATCCCAAGTGTCTTGAAACAAAAGCTAAGGGGAAACCATCAGGACCTGGGGCTTTGAAGGGGACCATAGAAAAAATAATAGATTTGACTTCCTCCTCAAAAATAGGGGCCAAAATAAGGTTGTTATGTTCCTATGAGAGAGGAGGTGGGAGGCAGTTAAGAAGGTCCTCCCCAACAGGGCCCCCCCGATCATCGTCCCTAAATAAAGTGGCAAAATAGTTGGTAGTCAGTCTTCTCAAACTATCAACATTGATGACCACCAGATTTTTTTCGTTCATGAGGGAAGAGATGTGATTTCTACGCCTCTGGATAGAAGTAGATCTGTTGAAGAAAGTAGTTTTTTTATCACCCTCTTTGAGCCATTGAACCCTAGATTTGTGTTTCCAGTAGAGTTCCTCTTTGTGGGAATTTTCCTTCCATTTTCTTTGGAGGGAAGCCTCCTCCAAATGGGTGGCTTCAAGGGAGTCAACTTGATCAATACACTCTTGGATAATAGTTAGTTTACTATTGAGCTCCTTTTTTTGCTTGAAGATTTCCCTGAAGGTGTATTTGTTCTAGCCTCAGATGTTTCTTTTGACCAAATCAAGCTTCTAGGCAATCCTGAACATAGGAGTACCAGGTATGTTGGTGCTTGACCATCTTTTAATGCAATCCTTGAACATCAGATGAGAGTTCCACATAATTTTATGTCTAAAAGGATGATTCTTCCTTGCAGCATTTGTGGTATTCCAAAAGAGTAGGGGGTTGTGGTCAGAGACTGTTCTGGGGAGGGCGGTGAGCTTCAAGGCTAGACCAATTCCCCAGTTGCCTAAGATGAGAAATATGTCAAGTTTGACTTGAATAAGATCCTTTCCCTTCCTGAGATTTTACCAAGTGAATTTTTGCCCTGATAGTTCCACATCCATTAACCCATTCCTACCAATGAAGTCAGCTAGATCAATCATGCTATCAGAGTACTCTAGAAGGCCTCCCAACTTCTTAGAGGGGATCAAAGGAGAGCTGAAATCACCCACAATGAACTAGTGGGAATTGGCATTATTTTGTATTAGAGAAGTTATGTCATTCCAGAACTTTAATCTAGCTGAACATTAACAAGAATGTAGGAGTCCATTGAGGAAGAGGGTTTAGAGACCAAAAGGTTGGCCGAGGAGGAGAGAAGACTATGAGAAAAATGAGAGGGGTCCCACATGGTGACCAAGCCACCAGAGACTCCAGTAGCATCACTAATAACAAAATTTTCACCAAGCCAAATTTTCCCAGCAACAAGGGAAAAGGAGAACATAGACATCTTAACTTCTTCAAGAAGAAGGACCATAATTTTATTTTCAAAAATACACTCTTTAAGAGCATATTTCTTTTGGGGGTTGTTAAGGCCCCTCATGTTCCAAGAGAGGACCTTCATTTCTTACCTTTTATAGACGTCTCCAAGGTTCGCTACCTACCATTGGCCATATTCCTTGCTGCTTCCTCTTGACTTGATAGTCTCTGCGATGGATGACCTACTTTGAGATCCGTCTCCACATCAGGCTTTGCAATCCTGGTCTTGCATCTCTAAGTAAACCAACCCTCGTCAACAAGAGTCATCTAGCCATTGGATGACACACTAGGGGCAATAGGTGAGAGTAAACCCTGATTCAGGGAGGGAGACACCAACGGGGAGTGAGCTATCTTGAGGGCAAGAGAGGGGTCCCTTGAAATCTCACCATCTTCTAGTTGGTCAACCAGAGAAACCGAGCTGACTCTAAGGGAGATGTACTATTCCTTCCAGGCTAAATTAGTGGCTTCCACCCCAATCTTTGTAGGAGATTTGAGAAGGTTGTCGATACTCTCAGCAAAGGGGTATTCTTCCATAACTGGGTCCTCTACTACTAAGGGAGACATGTCCAGACCAGGAGTAGGAGTGATCACAAGTCCCACAGCCAGGTCTTGATGAATAATAGGAGCATTTGGCACTGATACTTGCACCTGGGTCGAGCCCTTAAGCTTGAGGGATAGGGGGCCAAAGCCTTGCATTGGGAGATAACATGCCCAGGTTCATGGCATTTTTGGTAGAAGAGGGTAGCATTTTCATAAACCAGGGCTTGACTCCAGCTGCCAAGTCTGGATTTGAGGGTTATGAAGTTGGGGAGATTCATGCTCACAGTAGCTCGAACATAGAAATGAGCATAGGCCAAGCGCGATTTGGATCTGGTGATATTGTCAACACCTACAAAATGACCAAAGGAGTTCCCAATTCATTTGAAGATGGATTCATCCCAGTATTCAAGGGGAAGCCTTAGGAATCGAACCCATATAAGAGCAGTTTTCTGCAACTCAGCCGCAGGGTCAAAGCTAGCCATCCAACGACAGAGGGAGAGGTTGTTTCGACCATAGGTCCAACATCCAGAGAGGACAAGGGTGACATCCTCATCAATAGTGAATTTGAAGAGGAAGAGGGCACCAGGCATGGAACTAATAGAAACACTCCCTTTCAGTTTCCATTTGTCCTCAACCCATTTTCTGACCATCTCCACCATGGGGCATAGGGAGAAGAACTTCCCTACTAGAGTATTGGCCATGTTCAGTAAAATGCGGTCCAAAACAACATCAGAAAGCTCAAAAGACATTCCCTCCTCAAATTACGATTAGATGGGGACAAAGTTGGGGTTTATGTCAATAGCCGAAGGCTCCGTGGTTAGAACAACCAACACGTCAAGAATAGGGTCAGAACGAGCATGGGCAAAGAGCTCTCTAAAGAAGATCCATCAATCTAAAGCACCACTGGATCAAGAGGTGGAACTGTTGTGGGACCAGTAGAGGATGTGATAGACATTGTCAGCATCACAGGGTCCAAAATAGGGTCTGTGGGTGGTGGGGGGAGATCCCCATCAGCAGACACCACCATGAACGACGGAGGTTTGAAATTTGAACTTGTACAATGAGAGAGCAGCTTTTTGTGTTAATTATCATCTGATATGGAATAAAAGAAACAATTACAATTTTGAAATTAGAGTCATTGATGTGGGATAAATACTTTGAGTTTGAAGCCTTATTACCCATCTTTTGCTTCTAATATAGAATAATTCACCATAGTCTTTCTTTAGGTGCACTTTTCTAAACTATTGTTATTATTTTCAAATGATATTAAATTACTCCTATTTTTCTATATTGGGACCCACAAGATTTCAACAATATTTACTAGCTTCTCTATGAAGTACACACAAGATAGCTAAACCTATTTTTTTGGTTGTTCAAATGGAGTGAGACAGTATGTATTAGAGAAATTGTTTTATATATTAAATCAGTTACAGGAAGATCGTAGAATGTCGAAGTGCGCAACTGACAAATTATATACAAATAATCTTTGTTTTATTCATTCGACATGTTAAAAAAAATCATGGGAAATCTTAAACAAAAGATGTTCGCTATTAGTTATTTAGAGTTCTAAATTAAAAAAATAAACTATACTTTATTTATTTGAAACTAAACATTTAGCAAAGATGCGCGACATTTACCTAGAAGATAAATGTCAAACATTGAATGCTGAAGCGCTAAGAACTGTCATTAATCAATTGGTATTTTAAGTTTTTTTTATTCACAATTTTAATTATTTAGGTAGCATCTTCAACAAATCAACTTTTGCATTTTAAGTTGGATGATTATATTGTATATGTTTTTGAGCTCTTAAATGGTTGAGTTGTAATTCTTGGAAGTCTTGAATTATCTATACATAGCTTTTGTTCTTCAAATTGCTTTGTTCAATATAAAATTAGAAAATATTTAATAGAAAAAGACTTCAAACAAAATAAAAACTGTTCATATATTAATATAAAATTGTTTGAAAAATTATGTTCTTATAGCTTAAACAGTCAAAAAGAGTTTTTTTGGGTTTACATCATCACGTTATGGATGTTGTATTTCTAACTAAATATACATCATGTAGACAAACTAGTAGTTAATAGGACTCAACATTAGTATAAACTTTCTGATGATGGGTCATGAAGTATGGGTTTTATGATCTAAACATTGATGAAAAAACTTTCACACAATTGAATCTAAAACCAGCCTATGAATTGTGAAAATCTAACATCATTTTTATAATTAAAAAAAAAACATATTAAAAATAGTGTCAAATTTGACACTAAGCAGTTGCAGGAGAATTATGATGACCAATAACTGGACTATGAACAATATGGAAACAAACAGCGCTGATCAGGGAAATCCCAGATTATCCAGATGATCTTCTCAGAGAATAGAAAGAGTCTTCTTCTTTAGAAACTCTATTTTAGCTGTTTCTAATTTTTGTAGGTTGTGCTATTTCCATTCTTTGTAATTATCCTAATAGTCATTATTTAAATCACCTTAACCCAACGTTTTCGGTAAGGGAGAATATATAGATCATTTAGTCTTCTCATGGTATCAGAGCAACAATCCTCTATGTTGTTGCTTGCACACTCTCTCCCCCCCCTACGTTGTAGCCTGCACAATCTCTTCTCCACCGTCATGGCCACCAACAACACTTTCTCTACCACCAGTACCACCAACACACCCATCTCCCCACACTCCCCATCTCCACCCTCCTCCACTCTCCAACCGGTTCTCCTTCAGCACACGATCTCTGTCAAACTTGATCGCCAAAACTACCTCCTCTGGCGCATGCTGTTCCTCTTGCTTCTCTAAGGCTATGACCTAGGAGGCTACGTTGATGGGACCATTTCTTGTCCCCCTCATACTCTCTCTCCAATAGATTCGACACCGAATCCTGCCTATCTTGCCTAGCACAAGCAGGACAAGATCCTTCTTGGATGGTTGCTCTTTGCACTTGCTAACGATACTTTGGTGACTGTTGTTGGCCTCGATACCTCGCTTGCTGTTTTGCTCACTCTAGAGAAGTGCTTTGCTTCTCATTCCAAATCATGACTCATGCAACTTCATCATGAGCTACACACCATCTGTAAGGGAACTCTCTCCATGCCTAACTACCTCCAACATGCCAAATAATTGGCTGACACCCTCACAACTTCCGAAAAAACCATCTGCGATTCGGATTTGCAGCAAATTATCTTGAGCAGTCTCAAGTCCGTCTACGATGATGTCGTCACTTCTCTAACAACCATGCTTTACACCATTGACATGGATGATTTTCAGGCCCATCTCCTTGCTTTTGAGATGCATATCGATGCCCAATAGGCCCTCATTCAGTAGCACTCAGTGGCCAATGTAGCCAGCTATAATCCTGCTCCCAATCCTTCTTCTCAGCAACTTCCCTAAAATAATAATTGTAGAAGGAACCACAATAATCGAGGCCATGGGAACAACAATCGTGGTCAATGCCCTCCACCCATGCCTATTCAAGCGACAGGACCATGCCAGCTTTGCAGGTGTAAGAACCACACAGCTAACACTTATTGGTTCAGGTTTGATAAAACCTATTAGGAGATGCCTAAATCAGCTATCCGCCCATCTTCATATGTGGCAACACCCTATCCCTATCATCACTTTGGTGCCCCTCATCATCAGTCATCTTCCTATGCGTCATCTCAAATTTTGGTCGATCCTAACTGATACCCTAATAGCAGAGCTACTAATCATGTCACTCTGGACTTGAGTAACCCACAACTTCACCATGAGTATGATGGCCCTGACAAGCTTCATGTTGGTAATGGCTCTCTAAACTTTCTATTTCTCACATTAGTAGATCACAAATTTATCATTCCTCGCATTTATTTCATCTCAATGATATTTTGCATGTCCCTAATGTCATGACTAATCTTCTCTGTTTCAAAATTTGCCTCTGACAATGAAGTCTTTTTTGAATTTCATCCACACTTTTTCCTTGTAAAGGATCAACACACGAGGATGGTAGTTCTTCACGGGAAGCATAAGGATGGTCTCTATCGCCTATCTTCAAGTGTTTCTCCACCCTCTCAGGCTCCTTTTACAGCCTTTGTTGGTGAAAGGACTTCTCTTGAGAGATGGCATCAGCGTTTAGGTCACCCTATGCCATGGACTATTAGGAAAATTATCAAAGTCGAGTCGCTTCTTGTTAGTCAAAAGAAATTGGGTCTTTTTAGTCCATGTCAAGTTAGTAAGAGTCACCAATTGCCTTTTAATTTTAGTTCTACTACTTGCAAAGATTCTTTGGAATTAATTGTTTCTCATATTTGGGGTCCTTCTCCCTATGTCTCTTATGATGGTTTTTGTTTTTACTTAATTTTTGTGGATGTTTACAGTAGATACATGTGGCTCTTTCCATTATCTCATAAATCAGATGCACTACCTACATTCATTAATTTCAAGACCAAAATTGAGAACCTTCTTGGCCATAAAATCAAAACCTTCCAATCCGACAGTGGGGGCGAATTTATTAAATTTAAACCCTTTTTGACCTCCTAGGGAATCGCCCAATGTTTTTCCTGTCCCTACACTCCACAACAAAATGGTTTAGTAGAGCACTGACACAAGAACATTATGGACACTGGTCTTACCCTCGTTCATACGACTTTAGTTCCCTTCATTTATTGGACCAATGCATTCCTCATGACCTGTTATTAGTGAACTAGTTACCCACCCCCATCCTCAACAATCAGTCCCCCCTTTAGTGTGTGTTTAACATTGGTCTTGACTATCAAGCAATGCGTGTCTTTGGGTGCCTTTGTTTTCCCTACCTTTGACCCTACAACTCTAAAAAGCTAGAGTCACGTTCTCTCCCTTGTGTCTTCTTGGGTTACAACTTGGTTCACAAAGGCTATAAATGCCTCTATCTTCCCACCAATAGGATGTATATCTCTTGACATGTTGTGTTTGATTAAGGGACCTATCCATTTGCTGCTCGCCAGAACGCACGATCATTGGGCTCGGCTTCTACACCATCTCAAGTATCCACTCTCCCACTTTTTCACTCACTTGCATCTACTGTGTCTTCACGTCCCTTGCAAGGAGCTCACCCTGGTCTCTCTACCCCCCTAGACGCCTCACCTTCTCCTAGTTGTGACCCCCCTACCCGAGTTGAGTCTATCCCCCCACCCCAATGATTTCGGCCCCACTGTCTCCTAGCCGTGACTCCCCTTCATCTCCTTTGTCGTTACCTTCACCAAGCTTGATGGTCCCTCCAACGAATGTGCATCCCATGGTTACAAGGTCCAAACATGGCATTTTTTTGGCCCAATCCATACAATTCTACTAAGCACCCCTTATCTCCTAATGATATTGATGAGCCCACATGTTTTTCCCAAGCCAAAGTGGACCCACAGTGGTTTGGCTATGGATAATGAAATTAATGCACTTCTCCAGAATGAGATGTGGAGCCTAGTCCCACCCAAGTCCCAATTAAATTTTGTTGGGTGCAAATGGGTTTTTAAATTGAAAAGCAAAGCAGATGGTTCAATTGATCGCTACAAAGAATGACTAGTTGCCAAGGGGTTCAATCAGTAGGAAGGAATTGACTATGGGGAAACTTTCAATCATGTGGTCAAACCCTACACCATTCGTACAATTCTCACTATTGCACTCTCTATGGGCTGGTCACTTCACCAACTCGATGTGCATAATGCCTTCCTCCATGGTGTCCTTGAGGAAGAGGTTTACATGAAGTTACCACCTAGCTATATTGATCCCCGGTTTCCTAATATACTCCACAAGTCTCTCTACTGTCTCAAAAAAGCTCCATGGGCCTGGTACCACCGATTAAGTACCTTTCTCCAACAAGTTGGGATTGTGGGTTCCAAAGCTAACACTTCGCTATTCATTAAGTGAAATACCCACTCCACTGTATTTATGCTTGTTTATGTCGATGATATTATTATTACTGGGTCTACTGTGCACTATGTTCAGGATCTGATTTCTTAACTTCAGTCATCTTTTTCCATAAAAGACTTGGGCTCTCTCCATTATTTTTTGGGCATCGAAGAACTTTCAAATCCTACAAGGCTTCTCCTCTCTCAAAAGAAGTATACACTTGATCTTCTCAAGAAGACAAAGATGGATGATGCAAAACCGGTTCACACTCCTATTTGTAGCCAAGAAAAGTTGTCTAAATTCACCGGCTCCACCTTAAGCAATCCCACTCTATACAGGAGTGTTGTTGGTGCTCTTCAGTATCTCACCCTTACAAGAGCAGATATTGCTTTCATCATCAATAAGGTGTGTTAGTTTATGCAGCAACCCACTGATGATCATTGGAATGCTGTCAAGCATCTCCTACGGTACCTAAAGGAAACTCTCTCTTATGGACTACAACTCAGCAATTCTAGCCCTCTCACTCTTAACTCCTTTTCTAACTCAAAATGGGTTGGTTTCCCCAATGACCGTTGTTCTACTAGTGGTTACTGCATCTTCCTTGGCCCAAACCTGATTTCATGGAGTGCTCAAAAATAAAACACCATCTCAAGGTCTAGTACTGAAGTTGAATATAGAGGATTTTCCATAGCCACTGCTAAGCTAATTTGGATTCAATCCCTCCTCTTTGAAATTGGATATTCTCCCACTGCTCCCCCTGTTCTATGGTGTGACAGTCTTGGTGCTATATATCTCATGGCTAATCCAGTCTTTCATGCATGGACTAAGCACATTGAGATTGATTATCATTTCATTTGTGAGAAAGTTGCTATCAGAGGCCTTGCTATTTGATTCATCTCTACAAAAGATCAGGTTGCAGATGTCTTCACTAAGGGGTTGAGCTCTACTTGATTTGCATTACTTCGGGACAAGTTGACAGTACAAGCACCCATGCTCACCTTGCTAGGGCATATGGAAACACACAATGCTGATCAGGGAAATCCTAGATTATCTGAATGATCTCACAGAATCGAAAGAGTCTTCTTCTTTAGAAACTCTATTTTAGCTGTTTCTATTTTCTATAGGTTGCATTGTTTCCACTCTTTGTAATTATCCTAATAGTCATTATTTAAATCACCTTACCCAACCTTTTGGGTAAGGGAGAATATACAGATCATTTAGTCTTCTCAAACAATGCAGATAGTTGGAAACACCATAAATGTTCTACATGTGATTCTCTATATTGGGCCTCACAAGATTCCAACTATATTTGCTAGCCTCGCTCTGATGTAAGGGAAGATTATTAAACCTATTTCCTTGACATGTCTAAACAAAATATTTTATCTATCGAATTAGTTACAGCAGAATAGTGGAAAGTTGAAGTGAGAGTAACAAATTACATATAAATTAACTTATTTTATTAGTTCGACATGTCACAGACAAGGCATGGGAATGCTTAAATAGTAGATGCACGTTGTTCATTATTTAGAGTTCTCAATAAAAAACTAACTATAGTTTATTTATTTGAAGCTAAAAATTTAGAAAATATGCATGACATTTATCGAGAAGTTAAATGTTAATGGGGAATCGTTGTCTCATTTATACAAGTTATTTTAAATTATATAGGAAAAATTAAATCTTTTGCTATATTTTTCAAACAAGAGTTTATTTCCTTTTTTTAAAGTAGTTTTGTAGTTTTAATTCAATAAAACATTTAGTGAAAGTAAAAATATTTTTTCAATTTTTTGAAATAATTTTATATTGTCTTTCTTTTCAATCTTGTAATGGCTGAGTTGTAATTCCTGAAGTCTAGATTTTTTTTTTATATTAAAATTGAGTAAAAACAAAAGGATCACAGAGCGAGAGGGGGAGGCAGAGCCTCAACCCACAAAATCAGTAACCAAAAAGTATAGCCAAGAAAAAAAAACCAACTACAGGACAAATATCTCAGTCATAAACAACGGTAGAAGAATCAAGAGCCCAACTAATGGAGAGATCTCCTAGCATAACAACATGATATTCAAACGAGTATAGGGCCAAAATCATCTGAGGCAGATCACAAAAAAAGAATTGATAAAGATACAAGCAGCCAAGTCAAGGACCGGATTGTAGCAAAATAGGAAGGGACCAGAGCGAGTCAATGGAGGATATCATTTTGATTTTCAACCCAAGTGGTCCATCCAATAGGACCTTCCATCCACATCACATCCCTTTGATCTTGAGTCTGGGCTAGCATAGCGACCTGGGGGTGAGGAGACATTCCATTGTCCTAGATTTCCTTCTTCAGCTTCATTAGGGCATTGTCAAAGGAGGCGAGACTCTCAGCGCATCTCATCCACTCAAACCTGCCACGCATCTCATAAACGAACATGGTAGAAGACCTGTCCTTGAGGAATCTATACAACTTGTTTCTTTCAATGCCCATGACTATAGACACCTGGCCAGCAATATTGTAAAAAGTGAGTCTTTTGAAAGTCTTAGTAAGGATCCTGGAGCGATCATGAAGTTGGTCCTCTTTCCTAATCTTCCAAAGGTGCCATAAAATGTTAGCAAAGATGATAGACCAAAGAAGATTAGTATCCTTTTTTAATCTATAAATATATCCAGTAATGATTTCCATAGTATTAGCACTGAAAGGCACCACAAAACCGAACATAAGCCAAATTTCTTTAGCAACAATGCAATCAAATAAAATATGTCTAGATGTCTTAGGAACCTTGCATGTAGAGAAAAGATCAAAAATAAAATCATCTTTTTTTAAAGGCAGTCTGTTAGTAAGAAGGAGCCACTTAAAATACTTAATTTTTGGAGCAATAGGAGATTTCCAAAATTTGTTAAGGGAGGACTGCCAATGAAGGACATCAAGGTCGGAGTACGAGAACTGATTAATGTGGGAAAGGATGGAGTGATCACTAGACATAACAACATAGATTTCGCGGGCTTTAAGCTTATGAAGTGGAGTGTCACTAGGCCATTTGAAGAGCATGTGCCTATGGGAGTCAAGAGAGCAGTCCTTAGGGAAATTGAGATGGGTATAGGCATGTTGAAGCAACTTGTAGGTCCTTTTATGGGATTGAGGGAGGTTGAAGGTGCTGCTGAGTTCTTCCCCAAAGATAAGGTCATCATTTTCCAAAATATAAATGAAGCAGGCAATACCCTTATGCGCCCAAAGTCTAGCCGAGCATCCTCGAGTAAGAGCAAGTGGCTTAGCGGCATGAGTGAGATTCCACCATATGGACCTCTCAGCATGGACCTGATTAGTGCTGTAAAACTGAATATTGATAAGGGAGCTCCTAACATGCTCTGAGGCCTTCCAAATAGATTTTTAGACAGTAGTGCCCTACACTAAGATAGGGAATTTACCAGCCACAATGTCAACAAAAGGGAGATCTTTCCATGACTTAGAGAACCTCGGAACAACTCTCTCAATGTTATTTCTAATCAGAATTTTCCAGGGCTCATCTCTGTCAAGGGCATGGAAGATCCATTTTGCAACAAGAGAGATCCCTTGAAGTCTAACGTCTTCGAGGCAAAGACCACCCAACTTTTTCTCAACATGACACCAAGCCCACTTAACAACATGCTTCTTTCCCCCCCCCCCTTGCCATCGGACCATAGGAAGTTCCTTATAACTTTTTGTATTTCAAGAATTTGGTAATTGCTAAACATCCAGGCCGAGGAGCAATATATGCTGTAAGAGGAGGGGATCTTTTGGCAAACTTGGACCCCACTAGCGAGAGACAGGAATCTATTATTCCACTAGTTGAGCTTTTTATCAATCCTCTCTCTGACCCAAATCCACATGTCTTTGAGGGAGGGGGATATGGAAAAGGGGATGCCGAGGTATCTAACAATCTTGTTAGGACTGCCCCACTACAAACAAAGTTGAGGGATCCAATCGGGAGGCAAGTCTTGCCATCCCAGAAGAACAGACTTCTCCTGGGAGATCTTGGCACCAGAGACAGTTTGAAAGATCTTAACTTTTTTGGTTAAGGGCTTCACAATTCTGCTTGGTGAGTTCGAGGAATAAAGAGGTATCGTCAGCAAATTGGATATTAAGAAGCTAGGATTGATCAGGGAGCCTAAGTCCCTTCACATAGGGAGAGAACGAATCATCCTGAAGGAGATAGAAAAAGCTTGATAGGTCTGGAAAGGGAACCATTGATATCAATAAGGCCAGAGGTATCTTTAAAGAGAGAGTGAACCATGTCGCATAACTCCTTAAGAAAACCGAAAGAAGCATCATGAGGATAAAGTCCCATTCAACCCTATCATAGAACACTAAATTTTGTTACTCGCACTCCAACTTTCCACTATTCGTGTGTAACTGATTCGATAGATAAAACATTCCTTTTATACATATCAAGGAAATAGGTTTAATAATCTTCCCTTACGTCAGAGCAAGACTAGTAAATATAATTGGAATCTTGTGACGCTCAATATAGAGAATCACATGCAGAGCATTAATGGCGGCTCTAACTATTATGAAAACTTTCCCGTACAATTCTTCCCTGGTATGTTTTGTGGCTATTAATTTTTGAAGTTCCTATATTTCCACTTTGACTAAAATAGGTCTTTATGCGTCGCACATGACTGATTGCCTGCTCAATATAATAATTTTAACAGATAGGAATTGTCGGCATTATAGTTTGAGAAATTCCAGGCTAACTTTAATTAAAAGCAATGAGAGTATCTTATTTTGGTCTTTGGAAGCTTTTCAAAGTTTGTATATATTTATATAAAAAAAGTGATTTTAGGTTTTTTAAGATTTTTTATTTGTAAAGTTGTTTAGAACAAAAGTATGAATCTTATATTAAACAAGATTTGATTTCTGATAGCTCATTAGAAATATTACATTTTTACCAACAGTCTAATGATCTATTGATATGATTTTCTTTTATCTGTTATAGAATTAATTTAATGTATCTATAAATAACATGTATTTTAAGTGTTTGAAATCTTGAAAAAATTAATTTTAATTTTAATTGTATTGTAAATAAATATAAAATAAAATTTATTATATATAACTTTTATCATTATTGACATTTTTACTGATTCCAATTTTTTATTTTTTTTTGTAAGGGAAGACCATGTAGATTTTTCTTTCTTAACAATTATTTGCTCAATAAGAAATAACTTGACATTTCTCTTAGAGGAATTATTACTGAGTCTCATGAAAATAAGTGATGTACACAAAATAGTTTATTCTAGAAGTAAGGAAGGCACTGCTAGAAATATTAATAGCATAATTACTAATAATCCTATTATTTTTTGCTAGGTATTCAATAATATTAGTTTATATGACAAAAAATTACAAAACCTTAAATAAATAAATAATATTATATAATCTAAATATTAAATATTTAAAACATTTAACATCTTCTATTATTAATATAAATACACATCAATTTAAAATATATTGATAACCTTATTTATCAATTTTTATCTTAAAATTTGTAACCCACCCTATGAATCCTTTTTAACAAAGTTTCTTCCTTTACTATGGGCATAGTGATCGTCAAACTTAAACCCTGGCTGAAGCAACACAGTTTTCCTGGCTTTTTGGGCTGATTTCTAGGGTTTAAGTTCAACAATAGAAGCCCTGATATAAGCTATAATACAGTTACAATTGGATAGAAACTGTTGTTTACATAGTGGTAGTAAACAACAGGAGAAATGACAAATCAAACCATGACCCAAGAAAAAAAGCTCAGGCCAATCGTTTTGCAACCTATAAAAGTAGTGAAATATTTTTAGAGCTCATAATAATATCTTCATAAACGATGATAATTAAGACAAACCTATGAAGCAATTCTATTCAGCAAATTTGGAAGTCTCCATCCATGATTCTTCTGTTTATGTTTACAGAGGCTAATTTTGATTTCATTATTTATTTAAACCCTCATCCTGTTAATGTCTTGTTAGTTATATTTATTTATTTGAGGTCTTGTAATTTCTTAATATAAACTAGTATTATTGAATACTTAGTAATAAATAATAGGATTATTAGCAATTATGTTATTAATACTTCTAGGAATGTCTTCCTTGCCCCTAGAATAAACTATTTTGTGTACATCATTTATATTCATGAGACTGAATAATAATTCCTCTAAGAGAAATGTCAATTAATTTATTATTGAGCAAATAATTGTTAAGAAAGAAAATTTTTAGTGATCTTATCTTACAAAAAAAAGAAATTCAAATCAGTAAAAATGTCAATAATGATAAAAGTTATATATAATGAACTTTTATTTTATATTTATTTACAATAGAATTAAAATTTAAATTATTTTCTTCAAGATTTCAAACACTTAAAATACATGTTATTTATATATACATTAAATTAATTTCATAACAGATAAAAAAATCATGTCAATAGATCATTGGACTGTTAGTAAAGTTTAAAAGTTCCTAATAAGCCACTAGAAATCAAGTCTTGCTTAATATAAAGTTCATACTTCTATTCTAAAACAACTTTACAAATAAAAAATCTTAAAAAACCTAAAATAACTTGTTTTTTAATTACATTCAGCCTGGAATTCCTCAAACTATAGTGCTCGACAATTCTTTATAATTCAAAATTATTATATTGAGCAGGCAATCAGTCATGTGCGACGCATAAAGACCTATTTTAGTCAAAGTGGAAATATACGAACCTCAAAAATTAATAGCCACAGAACATACCAGGGAAGAATCATACTGGAGAAACACGTAAAGTTATCATATATGATTTTTAAATACAACATGGATAACAACAAAGCCATGAACAATACAGATAGTTGGAAACACCATAAATGCTCTGCATGTGATTCTCTATATTGGGCCTCGCAACATTCCAACTATGTTTACTAGCCTTGCTCTGACGTAAGGGAAGATTATTAAATCTATTTCCTTGAGATGCTGAAATTGAGTGTTGAAAGAGTATGTATAAAAAGAATGTTTTATCTATCGAATTAGTTAAAGCCGAACCGTGGAAAGTTGGGAGTAACAAATCACATATAAGTAAACTTATTTTATTCCTTGGACATGTCACAGAAAAATCATGGGCAAGCTTAAACAGCAGATCCACGTTGTTCATTATTTAGAGTTCTAAATAATAAATTAAGTGTAGTTTATTTATTTGAAGTTAAACATTTAGAAAATCTGCGTGACATTTCGCTAGAAGTTAAATATTAATGGGGAATCGCTGAGTCATTTAAAGAAGTTATTTTAAAATATATATGAGAAATTCGATCTTTTGCTGTATTTTTGAACTGCTATCAAACAACAGTTTTTCCCTTTTTTTTAAAGCAGTTCTGATCAGTTTGAACAAATCAAAGAACAAGTTTGGTAGTTTAAGTTCGAATAAAAAGTTTAGTGAAAGTAAAATAGTTTTTCAATTTCTGAAATAATTTTATATTGTATCTCTTTTCAATCTTGTAATGGCTCAGTTGTAATTCCTGAAGTCTAGATTTCCCTTTCAAACATCTATTAATAAAAACTTTCATTCTGTTTCCCTTCTTTTTACTACTTTCTTCAATATAAAATTGGAAAACATTCAATGAGAAAGCACTCATATAGCCAATATAAAATAGTTTGATAAACAGTGTATCATGATATACACAAGCTAGCTGTTTATAGGATAAAACACTAGGGAAAACAAAATGGATTATCTGTAATTCAGAGGCAACATTTTAAAAGTGGTGTCTGATTTGGCAATAAGGACTTGCAGGAGGATTATAATGCCCAATAACTGGACTATGCATATCCTCATATGTTTTCCATATGCTTACATAACTTTCCTTATGACTAATTCGGGATTGACCATGTCCATTTTCCTCAACATAAATGACTGAAAGCCCTCCAGGCTTTAGACTACTAACGTTCTCTTTAACATATGCATCTTCTTCTTATATCAAAGCACACTGCTAAAAACAAAATGCATTATATCTAATTTGAAACAAACATTCTAAAAGTTGTTTTAGATCTACCATCAAGGAATTGCAGGAGTATCATGCCCAATACCTGGACTATGATCATTCACATGAACATTCTCCAATGTTTTCCTTATGCTTATATAACTCTCACCAAGACTAATATGAGAATGGGAGTGCCCATTTTCCTCAACAGAAATGACTGAAAGACCTCCTGGTTCTACACCACTAATTTTCTCCATGATATTTTCATCTTCAGCTTCAGGCTTTGGAGTAGAAAATAGAGAAAGATTACTCCCCTCCACTGTGAGCTTACGAGCATCACTTAAAGAGAAGGTATACAACAGAGAAGATATTAACAGTACGAGGGTTACAAAAGAAGAATTACTAGTGAAAGAAAACTTCATACTGCAACCAAAACTCAACTAGGCTCTGAAAATATAAAATATGGAATCAAGAATGGAGAAAGCCAAATTTGCTGTATAGAATTGCTCCAAAGGATTGTCTTATTTATAATCATCTATGAATATTCTGAGCTATTAAAATATTTCAGTCCTTGTATACTCTGCAAAGCGATTGGCTGTAGACATTTTCCTTGACTCGTGGTTTGATTTGTCATTTCGCCGGTTGTTTACTACCACTATGAAAACGACATATTATTTATATTGGGGTGTGTATAGTTGATCTTTAACCCTAAAAACCAGCCCAATAAGAAAGAAAAACTGTATTCTTTTAGGCAGCGTTTAAGTTGGATGATCGCTATGCCCAGAATTAAAGAATCGAGATTGGTTGAGGGGTTTAGGCAGCGTTTAAGTTGGATGATCGCTATGCCCAGAATTAAAGAATCGAGATTGGTTGAGGGGTTTTTTAAAGGGTGGATTATAAATTTTAAACAAGTGTCACATAGTGGCAAGTACTTACCTTATAATATTGATATAGAAGAATAATTGTAAATATAAATTTTATATATTAATATAAAAATATAAGAAAATTAACATTAATCATAACTAAATAAATCTAGTTAATTATTATAGAATTGATTTAATATTAACAATAAAATAAACTAAATAAAATAAATAAATCTAATTAATTATTCATTAATTTAATATTTAATAATAAGAATATATCTAAATAATAAATAATAATATGTAGATGAAATTATCAATTACAATTACATAATATTAATAAGAAAATTTTTTTAATATAAATATGATTTTTAGTTGAACAATTATTTCAATATTTCCATGTTAGTATTTATAGAGAATAATGAAAAAGAGTTGAAAATTTATAATTTATAATTTATAATTAGATTTATTTATATAATTTGTAATGTCATAAATATATAGAAAAAAAACTATTATTTTATTTTAAGAAATTTGTGTTGAAAAATTAATTTCTGCACTGCATGTTTATTATTTTCCTCTTGAGTTTTTCAATCTATCTATAATCTAACTAATAACTAATTAAATCAGTAAAATTATTTTTATATATTCTAAACTTAAAAATTTTACATATATATTTTAGAAAAATAAAAATATTTAAATAAACAAAAGAAATATTTGTTTGTAATTGGTTTAATTAAATTTTATTAATAACTAATTAAGTAATAAAAAGTAAAGTCATTATAACAAATAATTATACTAAATTTTTAATATAAATAAATAAATAAAATACAAAATTTCAATTGAAAAGAAAAATATAAAATGCAAAATTTACTATAAAAATATTTATATATTTTAAATAATATTTTTGTAACAAAAATTTTTAATATGTATTTTTTTTAGTTATAATTTTGAAATAGATATGATTTTTTTTAAATAATAATTTTAAAATATATATTTTAAAGTAAGCACTACTAATAATCAACTTATAAAATTTAATAATCAATTTATACTCTATATTCAAATAAAGTACATCTAATTATAACATTAAAATTTTCAAATTATTATTTATATATTAAAAAATTAAATAAAATTTATAATTTAAAAACTTAAACAATAATAAACCTTAATAAGATATTATTTTCTTGTCTGAAAATTGAAATGTGGTGGAGTTTCTATGATTATGCGTTGTTCCAGAAACCCACCTATAAGAGGCAAAATGATATTAGTCAATCGTTTGCAACAAAAATTGTAAATAATTTTTTTAAATAACCATATAAGGACAACAAATGAATTTTCATTACAATAGTATTGCGTAACAACAAGTACTAATAATGAAAACCAGTTAATTTGAAACTGGTAAAATAAGATTATTTAAAATTATTAAAAAATATATTTATATTAATAATAGATGTGTATTTATATTTCATTTTAAAAGATATATGATTTTTTACAATTTTAAATTAAAAGTTGATTATTTGAAATTAAATAATATTTAAAATTATTATAATTTTAATATTTATTAATGTTCAAAAGCATTTTAAAATAATAAGAAAGGCTGGAATGTAATGGTATGTCTTAATAATTTGTTTATCTCAAAATAAACTATTTATAAACTAAAAAAATAATTAAATATTATAAATTTTTTTGTATAGATGCATTTAAGATGCCTATGCTATCTTAACTAAACTTAATTTCTTTTATTATTTTCTAAACTAAAGGAGGTTTTTGAACTCTAGAATTTTTTTAAATTTTTCTCATTTATATTCAAAGATACTTAAAAAAATCCAATAAAACATTGTGGTAATTTTTTCTTTTTTCAAACATGAATATAAGAAAGAAGGGAAAGATAAGTCAACTTTGTGAAATTCTAATTTTTAAATTAGAATTGTGATAATGGTTCATTGAGGTCTTTTTATTATTATTTTTTAATTCACATGAGTGGGTTATCTTTTATCTTTTTGTTTGTATGTAAGATTGTATATTTTGCATAAATAGTGAGATATAAGCCTATCTTAACCTACACAATTATCATGTTTATTAATCACTTTAGTTTAAATTCATTTGTAGAAAATTGAGCTAGGTAAATTTTACAAACATGAATCTATATATTGTACTTGTAAACTTAATTTCAAAATTTAAGTCATGTTTCCCTCTCTTTTTAGCTATTATACACTAACTAATGAAAAACATATTTCAATTGCATCAAGTTGGTGATTTAAGAACTAACTTTAATCATTTAAAGAATATAGTAATATCATTAGATCATTCATATTAGACCATCATAGCTGCACAATTTGTTTATATTATCATCCTATAGACAATGTATTCTTATCTATTCTATTTGATCTTGCATTAGTACTATTGAATCTATTTACCTATTAACATGTCCATATAAAACACAACCCTTCTTTAGTGTTCTCAAATATGATCTTTATTTAAACACATACACAAATTTAAATATAAGTCATATATAGAATAATCCATTTAAATTTTTTTTAAATTGTTTTCTAAATATAATCCTATCTCTAATTATATTCATGGACTGAATGCCATAGTTAGAATACATTCTAATAAACAATTATATAACTAATTTCATATTTATTATTGATTTACTAGATCATATATCTAGTTTAACTCTTATATTTTCTGAATTATCATAAATATCTATGTTAGTTGTTGTTTTCTTTTGCTCCTCCCCTTCATGTAAAAAAAATTCTGATTTTGGTAGTGGCTCTTCTTAGAAGAAAATTTTCACTGAAAGGATTTCTCCTCTTTGAGTTAGGTTGTCAAAGATACAAAGATCAGATTAAAATTTGGATGTTTTTTTAATCTATTCCAACTCTTCTGTTTTCTGATTGGTTGCCCTATTTTATTGTTTCTAAAATAGTTTCGATTTGTTTGTTTCATACTTACTTTAATAAAAAAACAAAACAAAATACAGCTATATCCATAATAAAAAATTTGTGTGGCTTCATGTCTTGTCACCACATTGCTTTATTATATATTTTTTTGCTCCCATTTGTTAGCCACCGAGAAAGCTATGGTCCAAATCATTTGTCTGTGATATTTTTAATTTAATTCAGGGGTCATGACAGTTATTTTTCAACACTTGAAGTTGACCCTTTATAAAAACAAACAAAATTAGAATGAAATGAATTTGGCACCTGCTGCTTATTAAATGCAGCGTGTGGGCCGCCAGCTATTTTAACTCTCACCTCCATAATAATGGGAATTATATTTTATAAGCGGACCAATTTCAATTTTCCTCCTCAATCTAAATAAAATAACCTTCAAGTTGGATTATAAATAGATTTTCGTTTTATTTTATATTTTATCTGTTTGCTTTCTTATCCTCATTCCGTCCTATGTTTTAGAGGCACCTGTTACCCAGAGAATGGATGCTCGTGACTTAATTATAAAATAACATTTATAATATGCAAGTTGAATTTGGATGGCCGAAAGATGCAAAACTGGCTGCTCCACTTTACAAATGTGGGTTTAACATGTTTTCACTAACATTATAAATAAAATTTTAATAGCAGTTTCGATATTTTTCAATTGTCCTATTTAGATCTTCAAGTTGTTCGAAGAAGGGATAAGATAGAATGTTTTTTTAATTGTATATTATGTTTAGTGATATGACAGAAGTAAACTTTTTGTATGTAAGAGTTAAGAAATGAGGGATATTTATTTTGTGAAAGTCTCATTTCTTATAGAAAAAGATCTTATACTTAATATGATTTGATTTTGAACTGCTATAATAATACTAGCATATTTATTTTTAGAAAAAAGTATGTAAAATATGTTCATAAATATCATTATCCACAAATTTTTTTTTTTTCATTATTCTACTGAAATTATATTTTTCACTATCACAACTCTCTTTCTATCAATCTCTTATTGCTATTTTCAATGGGGTTGAGTAGTTAAATAGAGAAAAATCCAAATCAAATAAGGAAGGAAAGTTGATGGATAAGAATCTTTGAAACTGCATTTTTATTTTTTATGCTTATACTCACTTTTTTCTTATTCACACATTCTTGCTAACCTTCTATAGAGTCTACTATCATTTATTTTGTGAATGAAAGTATAATCTCTTATAGAGTAAAACCTTGCACTTAATAAGGTTTGATTTTGAGTCACTATTATAATACTAGCATACTTATATTTAGACAAATTTATAGAGTGAAACCGAAACCAAACAAGGAAAGCTGGTGGATAAGGACTTTTGACAGTGCATTTTCAATTTTTAGGAGTATATTTTTTTTTTGTTATTCTTTCATGGATTCTTGCTAACATCCTATAGGAGCTACTATGGTTGTAGATGCCTATGAAAGGAAGCTAAGGGGCATAAAAGGCTTCCTAACACTAATCTAGTGGTGCAGATAGTGCAAATTTTCTTTAAAAATCTTCTATTACAGAATAAAAAACACATTCACAAGTAGATAATAAACATGCATAAAGATAAACACAATGAACACAAGATATATCATGGGGAAAAACTTTTTGGGTGAAAAGCCCCACACTCCAGAAGCACAGTACTTTGTATTCCAATAACCAAATTCTTACAATATAGTATTAGCACCTAGCTACTTCAATATGAGTCTTCAAATACAACCCACAACCTAGATTAATTCTGACAACATAACACTTCACCTACAAAATTAACATCACTAATACTCTCCAAGGCTACATTTTATAGAGAAATACATCAAAGAAGGAAGCTTATAGATGAATCAACAAGATGGAATCGTTCAAAGCATTTGGTCATATTTATTGGTCACCAAAAAGAATGCAAATGACACATGTACACCTCGAAATGACTCCCCATTCAAACCTCCTAAGTTCAGCACCAAAAATTTACTATTTTGAGGTATGATAGATACTCTTACACATCTTACAACCATAATAATTTGAAAAATTTACAACTATAAGAGAATCAATCATGAATGACTAATATTAGCTTATTCTCTTACAACATGTCATAACCCAACTTGGGCGTCAACCTTCTCCATGCAAAAAGTATCTCTTACCACTTGTCCCATATGTCATAGAATCTATCATAGGTAGACACTTGTCAAGATCCTCAAAGTGGGAAGCCTACCTCCACATGTGCAATATATGTGTTGTACCGTCATCGCCAAGTAAGATGCCATCAAGATTGTGGGTCCCACTAGATGACTAGACATTTGTAGGTGAATAATAAATAAAGTAATAAATAAATAAATGCAAAATCAATGTTAGGATTTGGAATGGTTGAGACACCTTAATCCCAACATGCTCCCACTTGTCAAATACCTTTCAAATAGCCCATAGAATTGGAACACCTTTTGAACTTTTGAGCTTTTCTATGCTCACTGGTTTCGTCAATGCATCTACATCATTTGTCAAAGTATCAACCTTCTCCAATTTTACCTTTCCATCCTCTACCATATCTTGAACAAAATGAAACTAGACATCAATGTGCTTTGTTCTAGAATGGAAAGTTGTATTCTTTGCTAAGAAAGTGACACTCTGACTATCAAAAGAAGAGAGTAGTCAATCTTGCATCGAACCCAATATTTGAACACAACCATCTAGGTCAAATGGCTTCCTTAGAAGCATGACTAACAACCATGTAGTCTGCTTCAGTCATGGACAAAATTACTATATCTTATTGCTTACTCATCCTACTAATAGCACCATCATTAATATTAAATACATAACCATTGGTGTGTCTTCTACTGGCAATATCACCTATGCAATTTGAATCCACATATCCATGAAAAATTATGGAATGTTGAGGTACAATAGGATAACCATGATATCACAAGGAATACTTAGAATTACCCCTCAAATCTTAACTCTCTCTTAACTACATCCCAATGCACTAGTCTAGGATCATCCATATATTGACTCAGGGCTCCCACTGCTTGGGAAATGTTTAGTCTTGTATAGGCCACAACATACATGAGACTTCCAACTGCACTCACATATGGTACATTGGCCATGTCCTCAACCTTAGAAGAAAATTTTGGTTGATTGTCCATAGATAATTTTGTTCCCATTGTAACAAGAAATATCATGGATCTACATAGTATCGTGTTTAATCTCTCCAACACTTAACTCCATCTAGCTTAACCAAAGCTTTCTGTTAGATTTGTCTCTTCTGATCTCTATCCCCAAAATGTACCTAGCTACACCTAAATCTTTCATCTCAAACTATGATGACAACTGAGGCTTCAAGTCAGAAATCAAATATCCATTCCCAAACAATAACGTATCATCTACATGTAATGCAATAATGATAATGCAACCATTGTTAGTTTTGAAATAAACATAATGATCAGATTTAGACCTCTGAAATCCAAAACTCAACATATAGGTATCAAATTTTTGGTACCACATCCTAGGAGACTATTTCAAATCAAACAAATACTTATTCAACTTGCAAACAATATTTTCTTTACCTTTCACTATGAAATGCTCTGGTTGTGACATATAAACCTCTTCCTGCAAATAACCATGTAGGAATATTGTCTTCACATCCATTTGATCAATTTTGCAATCATTAACTATAGCAAGTGATAACAAAAACCAAATGGATGTCAACTTTGCAAAAAAAGAGAAAATATTACTATGATGTATTCCCTCAACCTGGGAATATGCCTTCATGACCAAACATTCTTTATGCTTCTCATCACTATCATCAGGGCCTATTTTTTTTCTTGAACACCCATTTGCATCCCAGAGTCTTACGTTCTTGAGGAAAACATACCAAATCCCAAGTATTATTATTCTTCAAAGATGTCATTTCATCATTCCTGGCTTCCAACTAAGAATATGTATCATGCAAACCCATAGCCAATCTAACAAGTCTAGGCTCATTAGTGTTAGCAATCAAAGAAAAAATACATCTAGAATCTAACAATGATTATCCAAACCTATCTAGTAAATACCCATTTATGTAGGTTGTTTCCTATCATGAGTAGACCTCCTCAAATGTTGAGGTTGAGGTTCTTCATCTTCTTCTAAACATTCATAGCTCATAGAGCTCTCGTCATCATCAAGTCCACTAGGTGCTCATAGTTCTTCTTTCTCAAGGGTAGAATGAACTACCTCCTACATATTGAACCTGGTGGTTATACTCCCAATAGAATCAAACATATCATGATTAGATAGAGCAAATAAGGCTTCCAAAGCATTAGATGATGTTGAGATATAAAGAAAAAAGATTTAATCTTTCATAGTTGACATTAAGGTATGAAGTTTATCCAAATATATTTTGATAGAATCAAAAGCCTCTTGACACTCATCATCCCATTTGAAATGCACATCTTTCTTCAACAAACATATAAATGGAAGGGTACAATAAGCTAATTGAGATACAAAACTACAAAGTGTCTAAATCTTTCCTTGCAAACTATGAAGATTTGAGATGTTCATAGGTGGGGGCATGTTAACAATTGCATGAATATTATTCATATCAACTTGAAGTTATCAATGAGATAAAATAAATCATAGATTTTTACCAGTATCCATGGAAAGACACTCTTTAGAGGATTCCATCTCATTTTATAGAATAAAAGTCTTTCAAAGAGGAGGTAAAGAGTTTTTATCTGATCTTGACTACTCACCAAATTTTTGAGGGTGAAATTGACATAATATTTTACAATCATGTGGATAAAATAATGAAAGATAAGATTCATGTCACATTGATAGGTTGCCTCAATGTTATTCAACCCAAATGATTTAACTACATAACACTAATATCTAAATCAATAAAGATTTGGTTCTAACTGAAGAATCTATCCGTAAAGGATACTAAGGCATGTCTTGTAGTTGAATCATAAATCATATCAATATTAGGAAATAGAAAATTATCTTTAAGAGAAGCCTTGTTAAGATCATGGAATTCAATGCAAACATAAATACAATCATCAAGTTTACTAATTAAAACAACATTCAATATCCAAGGTGAGTATTCAATAGGATAGATAAAATCAGATCTTCTTAAAGTTTTTCTATCTTGGTCTTGACTAAGAAAGTAACCATAGGATTAATAATTTAAATATATATTTAACATGCTTGGCATTGACACACAAGATGATATTATGGACCACAACAGATTCATCAATATTAGGCATATTCTGATATGACCAAGCAATGATAATAGACTAATGATGCAAGAGGCCCGAATTTATTTAGTCTATTTCGAGGAAAGGGATTTTCCAATGTTAATTAATTTTTCATAATATTTAAGAGTCCATGAAAAAATTGGTAGTATCCCCTTTAAGGAGAGTACTATGATCCTCAAGATATGGTGTAGACATTCTTTCATCATGAGATAAATAATTCTTATCATAACTCATAATGGTTCTCCAAAGTATGCCTGACCATTAAAAGAAAAGGGGGAATTGATGCCTATCATGATCAGAAGGGAGATTAACATACACAACAAAGAATTATTCTAGGGCTTCCTTTGAACAGAGAATGTCTAAAGAAATTGCATTGGATTTTGTATTGATTTCACCATATTCAAGAAGAACAAGCTTAAGAGAGAGAGGCTCAACAAAAATCATATTTATGTTCAACCATAGGTTTCCTTATAGGATGTGATATGCTATCCAATCCTAGTAATAGAGTGATGAAGTTAAGGCTCTAAAGGGACTTTGATATCTTTCTTATCAGGTCCACAACCCCTACCTCCATAACCATGTTTTGAAAGTAGATCACACCCCAACTGATAGATGTAATGTAATTATATACAAGTTGAGGGATTGGTGTAGAAGAGATGATAAACACATCCATGATAAGTATTATCCAACATTATAGATGTATAATCATCCTATTTAGTCATAGTAAATTATATCTTCAAAATGTTCATGTGGATTAGATTTATCTTATACTCCAATGTGAGCTTCGGTGAAATCTAAAGTTATAGAGTCATCACATAGACATACATTCACTTTAAAAGGAGAGGAATCAAAAGGAAACTTATAAAGAGATGAAATAGATGATGACTCTGTAGGGGTAGATCTGAAACCTTCTTCTTTAGGGGGATCTACCTTAGGGGGTTCCTCTTTAGGAGGATCTTCTTTGAAAGGATCTTGTTACTCATAAAATTCTTCTCTATGGAAAACTTTTTCTTGAGTTCCCTTTTTAGGGGAGACTACAGAAGTAGATGTTGACATGTTAGAAGATAGTTGGTGTAGGAGCACCTAGCACAAAGGCAATCCAGAAGGTTAAGGGTCATGATGAGTCATTTCATTCATATTTGAATTTATGTGGTCATTTTGAGTCCATTTAGTTTAATGTATAGGGCTATGCAAGCCAATTGTAATAAGTTTATAAATTTGTCCTAATAAGGTCTTGAATTATTCATAAGAGTCAAATCTTGCAAATGTGCCCATGGAAGGGTAAAAATATTGTAACTGGTAATTTCTAGTCCATTTTGATGTGTTAGGAGGGTTCATAAAAAGTTGTAAAATGCAACATTTTAAAAGTTGTACAAAAGGTTGTAAAAGTCATGTGTTCAGTCCTAAAAGGAAGTTGGGGCAGTTATAACTATCAAGAGCATTATTTAAATGTTTGTAATGGTCAGATTTGAAGATGGTGATCACATTGGAGGAAGTCTTGAGAGGTTATACCTTCAAAAAAAACCTCTAACTATCATCCATCTCTGCAGAATGGTGACAGATATGAAGTTGGTGCATAAAGATGATTGTAATTCCTCATGTGTGATTAGTGGATGGTTAGGGAAGGAAGCCTCTATCATGAGGAACAATTGTATGTATTTGGTTTTGATGAATTAAGTAAACGAATATGTTGTTTTATTCAAGTTTTATACCATTTGCTGTCTCAGTCACGTTATTGACTATTTTTGTGCATTTCTTTATATGTATATGGATTGGAAAACCTCTAAAATATATTTGGACATGAATTATGGTGAATTATCTCTCTTTTGGATCTAGTGAGGGCTTCATCCGTGTAAGATGGAGAAAGATATAATGAAGTTTCTTAAAACTATCATTAAACCCTCTATTACAGAATAGTTGACAAGGGTTTGTTCATAACTTGGTTTCTACCTACTAAAACAAGTTATTCTTGGTTCACCTTGAATTAGATTCAGACAACTTTCAGACCCTTTGAATTTTGTATTGAATGGTTTTGTATTGTGTGAGTAATTTGATGCCCTAGGCGGACTGGGCATGCACATTTCTTGTTTTTTTTGTAACAATCAAAATGGTCTCGGTGCGGGGGGCATAACTTTCACATTAACCATTGGATCTGGCTAGATTTTTGATATGTGTTTTTAAACCGAGATTTCTACATCTCCACTAGAGAGATTGGAATGAAAAGGTTTTCTATGAAAGTTATTAGCAACAGAGTTCTATACTATCAAAAATTTCAGTTTTGACTGTTTAAACTTAATGAAGGATAGTTTGTTGAATGATTCTTGATGTTTGTGAAATATTTGTTGATGGAAAGCGTGGTGACCTTTTGAAGTTTGTGAAGTTAATGATTAATTATGGCTATCGTAGGCCAATAGGTTTTGAGGCCTAATTCTAATATTAAACATTTATCTACAAACACGACCTTGAATCAGGAGAATGAGATAGTGCTATGAAGCAAGTTGCCGACTCCATATATGTGTAATGCTTTGATAATAATATTGTTTTGGACTATAGAATGATGATTATGGTTAGATTATGCCTCTAATACAAGTAAAGATGTTGTGTTGAGATTGGAACTCCATGTTGATTTGGGGTTCTTGAAGGGTTTTTCAGGATGCTCTACATCAATAATGAGAAAATATAGTTCTGAAAGGTATGTCTAACAAAATATTGATCGACTACTATCATTTGACATAAAGACATAGCACCATGGTCAACCTTGATTGTAACTACCTGATTTTTGGCAACAAACTTATCAAAACCATAAATATTGTATGGAACTACTCCTAGGGCATGCAACAAAGCTCCACCTAAAAATAGATTATAAGGTAAAGGCCATATCATAAGATACACTATGGTTGGAATAGTAATTGGTTCAATCTTTAAAAGCAATCTCATAGTGCCCAAGGTAGTTTTACTAGTGTTATCAAAACCAAAAATTAATAAAGAAGATGTAGCAAGAGAGTTTCAATCCACCCTGATCTCAGATAATAATTCTAGTCTACAAATATTTAATGTTGAAATAGAATCAATGAGCTCCCACATAATACCATATAACCATTAATAAAAAAATATCATTAATATATCTTCTAGATTCCTTTTTGAGGTAGCAGTTCATGTGGATTGAGTATGATGTTTGGTGTATTCTCATGAATATGATCCATCTTGACACATTCACATACACAAGCCTAGAAGAAAATATTTTTAAGAGATTCTTGAAGTATACCTTGATAAATAGAAGTACATTCCTGGGAGCTGAGAATTGTCTTCTGATTCCATGTCTCTCATAGTAATCTTCAAACTCATTTGATGTGAACTCTCCACCTCAGTCAGATCTTAGGAATTTCATCTTGCATCCACTTTCCTTCTCTACCATCTTCCGGGAGATCTTGAATCTATCAAATGATTGTGATTTATCATGAAGGAAGGTGACCCGTGTCATTCTTGAGTAATCATCAATGTAGAGCATAAAGTATCTCTCATCAGCAAGATCTCTTGAGGTGTTGTGTTCTTTTGTCCTGAAGCTCACCTTCCTCTTCTTTCCTTTTACACATTCATCACAAAATGTGCTTACCGGTTTGATGATGGGTGGTATATTTCTCACACAACCCTTTTTTCTTATTTCAACCAGATTATTAAAATTTATGAGGCCTAATCTTTTGTGCCACAACCAACTTTCATCCACTTGTCCCAACATGCATTGAGATTCAAAGAATTTTTTCAGATTGTATACATTTCCATTTGTCCTCTTACCTTTAGCTACAACCTGACTGATACTCTCCTTTATCTGGCAATAAATAGAGTCAAAAGTGAATTTATAACCTTTGTCACACATCTGACTCACACTCAGAAAATTGTACTTCAGGCCTTCCACATAATATACATCTTGTGCTTTTAGTTTTCGATTAATATTTAGAGTACCTTTTCCCTTTATCTTGATAGAGGAGTTATCTCCAAACCTCATTGAGCCACCATTCCAATCTTCAAGCTTGATAAATTTATCTTTATCACTAGTCATGTGGTTGGAATAGCTAGTGTCTACAACCCACAAGTTTATTCTTTCTGCATGTATAGGAGTCTTCACTATCAAACTTCATTCTTCTTTGTCCTTTTCTTTCTCAACCCAAACCGGTTGAGTTTCCTTCTTCTTGTCAATTGCAATCTTATGCTCCAGTTTGGCTACCAGTTCCTGATCAAGGGTTGTCCTCTTTTGCTTGATTTTTCTATACTTGCAATGCTTTTCAATATGTCCAAACTCTTGACAGCTATAGCATTTCACAATTACATTAAAAGATGAATCTTTAAAACTATTGTAGGACACTGGTTTACTTTTCCTACATTCAAAACTCCTATGACCAATTCTATTGCACTGATAATAGACAACATTCATATCTCAAAGCCCATTAAGTGGATTTATACTTGCAAAACTAATAGGGGGCTTGTTCATCAATCTATAATCACCAATTCTATGACCAAACTTGTTACACTAGTAATAATATCCATGAAAGTTTGGTACATACCGGTTTGGTTTCCTTGTTCCTCCAAACATCTGTCTCATCGGGGGTCTTCCTTTCATGTTGCTGGCTCTAGTGAACCCTTCCTTATGAATATTTTCTTTGCTCCTAAGATTTGCATTCCAATACATTTAGTGGCCTTCATTTCATTGATTGTGTATACCAGTTTGTGGGACGGTTTCTAACAGCTTCTGCATAAGTCTTCTTGCTGGTATCCTTGCTTACTATTAATTTTTTCTTCTCTTCACCTTCACTTGAAGAAGTGAACTATATCTCCTTACCAGATGTATCTTTTCTATTTGAAATTTTTCTTTCTTCAAATCCTAAGCCACCTATATCTTTAGATTGCTTCTATTTGCTCAACATCTTGTCCAAGGCTTCTATGCTACCCTCATATTTGCTTCTAATTTTCTATTCATCCTTACTCTTTTCAATCTCCTTTCTGAGCTTCGCTATTTCTTCTTCCAAGTCTTGATGCTCCTTTCCCTTCTTCATCAAATTGAGGAGGTAACTTCACATATCCTCTTGGCTTCTTCCAATTGGAGTTTCAAGTTAGAGATAACTTGATTGGACTCATCCAGGGATTTCTTGAAGTGGTCTTGTTCTTCTACTACAGCAAGCTTGACTTTCTTGAGTTCTCTTCTTGACTTACATAACTCCTCAAGAGAACTTATGAGCTCACCTTCTAAATCCACTTCAACTTCAATGTCTACATCTTCCTCATCTTCCACATTCGATTCATCGACTGCCATAAAGAGATCAACTTCTATTTCATCTTCATGTAAGTTATCTTCTAATGTACTCTCTTCATCTATGGCATCATCCTCAATGGTATATAGGCTATTCTACTTTTGGGAGGTTCTTCTTCCTTTCCAGTAAACCCTTTTTCGTTGTCTTTGCCGAAAGATCTACCAGTACTCCTTTGCTCATCTCCATCGGTTTCACTGTAGGGACATTTTGTAGAAAAGTGTCATATTTTACCACATTTGAAACATTTGAGTGGTAAATTTTGTTTATACTTACTGGATTCTCTCTTGAGCTTTCTAAAAAAGTTTTCCACCTCTGCATCCAAGTCTCCATTGGATCCTTTATGAGCAACCTCTTCCTTGCCCTTTTTGGTGGAATTGAAAGCTGCCTCTTTCCTCAAAGATCCTTCTCTGGTTGTCCTCATCTCATAAGTAGTTAAGGAGACAAATAACTCATCCATTGTGAAGGTTTTCAGATTCTTGGTTCCTCTATATCATAGACCTTAGTATCATACTTAGAAGTGAGTGATCTAAGTACCTTTTTGACAATAATTTTATCAACAATTTTCTCTCCAAGTCCTCTGATAGTTTTCACAGTTTCATCTACTCTGTGAAGGTAATATGCAATCTTTTCTTTATCTTTCATCTTCAAGCCTTCAAGATGACCTCTTAGTGATTGTAGCTTGGCCTCTTTGAATTTGGCATCTCCTTCAAATAATCTTTGCAATTTATCCTATCTCCTTGGCAGATGAACAATGCATGACCTTGACAAACTCATTATCTGATAGCCCACTGAGAATAGCATGTTTAGCCTTTGCATTGTTCTCAAACTCCTTCTTAGTGTCTAGGTGAGTGGGAGGAACACTAGGGATATTATGCCCATTCTTTATATACATCCAAACATCAAATCCTAGAGAGGACAGATATGTTTCCATTCTTTTACACCAAAATGCATAGTTGGTTCCATCAAACATGGGAGCTTTAGAAGAGGAGGAGGACTCATTTCTTGCCATTGTGTTCTAAGACTAGAATCTACCCAAGCTAGAGAAAGCTTATCTGACCAAGAACATACGCTCTAATACCAATTGTTGAACATAATGTAGCACTAAGAGGGGGGTGAATCAATGGTTCCTAGTATTCTAAACCTTTTAAACCAAACTCTTCATACCGGTTAGCAAATTAGACACAAAGAGGATATACCGGTGAGCTAAGGAAAGAGATCAAATGCATACACACAAAGATACTCAATACATAACACCAAATATATGAGGAAACCCCAATGGGGGAGAAACCTTGGTGAGAAATACTACTAGAGACTACTGCTCCAATGCAGCCTCACAATAAACACTGATTAAAAATTTTAGAGCACCAACCCCTGCACCGAGCTCCAACTTAGTGATGTACTATAGATCAGATTAATACAATATTTATAATCTTGTTACAAATGAGTTTTGTAACTCTTGCAATCAAAAAATTTACTGATTTAACTCTACTCAACCGGTTCTCCCTTGCTCAGTTCTCTGTCGGTTCTCTGTTCTTTGTTTATACCTTTTCTACCCAGATTCTATCTTGCATACCCTTCACTGATAAACTCTCTTATCTCCTTCACCTTTTGCAACTTTCTTCCTGAATCCTCCTTACAGGTTTACAAAATTGGAGTTCTATTTGGAAATTTACCAGTTGCTCTAACCTTACAGGTAAAACCTCTAATAAACCTTCTACCGGTTCTACCTTTCTGTTAGACAACTCCAATACTCAGATGCTCTTGATCTTCTATCTTATCACTCTCTTCTCTCTTAGTTACTCTATTTTTTCTAACATCAAGCATCATTAAATTAATTCTTTAGTTTGCATATTTATCCTTGATTATTCCCGCCAAAAATCTTTATTCAAATTGGGCATGGTAAGGTTTTTCTTCATTGAGAAATCTATATCAAATCTAATCGGATCTCCTCTCCCCAATTGATGATTTTTAGCAGATCAAACATCACTGCCATTTCTTACGACATCTATACGTGCTTTCTATATTTAGCCACCTACAACTTGTTTTTTGGCCTTTCTCTATCATTAACCATTAATGCCTCAGTTATTTCCTTTGACCATCAAGAACAAAGATCAGATAGTCCTGCTTGATTTAGCTCACCAAAAATCTTCTGCCACTTGATCCACCTTGAGCCACACTTCTTCTATTATTGACTCGTGATTCATGGGTTCCTTATTTTAAGTCAACTTTTCATCACCTATCATGTCAATGGACGGTTTTCCTACCACCGCATACTTGCCACATGCAATCTACATGTCATTCTCAGACACCATCCAACTCAACCCAAACACTATGTCAGTTTGAGTTCATTCACCAACCAAGACACACAATCGATGTTTTACCAGTTCATGTACCCTACCAGTAAACCACATTGACTTTGAATGATTCTGAAACTGTGTCTATACTTCATGTGATCTACCATCCATTCCCTCTGTTGATTTGTCTTCTTCACGTTCATGCACGCTCACTGGTGGATCTCCTTATTTTATCTACATACTGGGAACATACCTACCAATTGACATTCCATACTAGTTTTCAATATTTACTTGTCAGTTATCATCCTGGTATACCGGTCTACATTCCATACCAGTTTCCAATACTTACTTATCAGTTATCATTCCATATCAGTTGACATCAATGACAAGGCAATGCCAACAATAACAAAATTACAAATCAAAAGAATAAGGAATTCAAAGGAAAGTTCAATAATAAGGCTTATTATGTTAAAGATGATCTTGATTTAGTGAAAAATTAGGGTTTCACTTGTTAATGTAGTAAAACTGCTAATTTTTTCTTAAAGACCATTACATTAGGGAAAGATGAAATTTGATAGATCCAAGCCTAAAATACTAAGGTTCTAATTAGATTCCAAGGTTAGGTGTGCCTCTTCTTTCTCTTTAAATTAAATTGATTTAGTTAAAAATTTTGAACTTGAGGTAAATGCATGTAAATTGAAGTAATTATGGACAAAAAGTCAACTACAGTCATCAAACGGAGCCACAAACCTGGATCTAAGAAATATATAAATGTCCAGATCCATTCCTAGAAGGTTGACCTGAATTGTCAAGATCAGAGTGTTGGTTGCCTTGATCCTTCAAACTTTTAGCATAAAAAGGGAACATGTTTGTCTCCTCAAATAATTTCAATCCTAAAAATTATAGCTTAGTACCTATTCTTGCAGACAATAGAGAAGAGAAAATGGTTAAGAATACAGGTTTTCCTTAGGTCAAACTCTAGTTTTGGAATTAACCATCAAATAAAATTTAAATTTAAATATTGTCATAGAAATGATTTCCTTTTGAGGGAAATTTTGAAAATATTTGAAATACTAATGTTATACCTCTTTATGATTTTTTTTTGTCTTCACAAGGAATTAGGGTCTCATGTACATAGTATTCATAAAACATAGAATGTGAATGTCATGTCCAATGCTTGAATCTATAATTTACTTTTGATTCAATGCTTAAAAGAAGAATAATTGCTTGCTCACTTGAATTTCCTAGGTCTCATTTTTTCTCTCTTGATTCAATTATGAATTTGAATTAATTGATGGATGTAAAAATGAGAGGGGTAGACATCCTTTTATGCATGCTAGCCAAAAAAAAATTATTGTTTTGACATAAGCCAACACGAGATCGAGGTTGTCACTTTAACAATGTTACCATTATGAGGCCACTAAATGAGCCCTTTTGAAGAGGATTGGGGTTCTCAACACCATGGTCCTACACATTAGGGTTCCAGGATCTTGGGGAAGGAAGTGCAGATCATGAAAGTTTGAAATTGACACATGGTGTGAGAAGAATTAGGGCTTCAATCGGGCCTTAGAGAATGAATGTCAAGGTGAGGGCCCTAGTGAGGATAAAATTGTAAGGGAGTACATTTTAGGATGCTACTTTGTTGAACATAGAGTACCACTGAGAGGGGGTGAATAAGTGGTTCCTAAGTTTTTCCTCTTGTGATCTAACTTGAGAATATTAGTTATTTACTTAATCAGTTAAACAATCAAACTAGTAATACAAGAAAGAAATCCAAAGAGACCATACACACACAAGTAACTCATAATACTAGATTTATGAGGAAAACCCAATATGAGAAAAACCTCGGTGAGAAAAGTTGTTGAAGACTACTGCTCCAATCTAGCCTCACAGGTAAAACACACATTTACAAAGATTTTGGGCACCAACCCAAGGAGCACTGACCCTTGCACTTTTAGGGAACCAACCCAATGAGCACCAAGCTTTAACTTGGCAATGTATATTGAAATACTATTTGAATACAATTAAGGCTTCTTGTTGCAAATGAATTATGCAACTATTGAATCAAATAACTCTCTATTATCTTTCTCTCCCTTTCACACATAGTCTCTCAACACACTGTGTCACACTAGGATGCTTCCTGCTCTGCCACACCTTATCAGTTAGGCTCAACTCCTAGACTATGATACTGTCAGTAGAATCCTCTCACTAGTTTGCTTGCTCACTCACACTGCAACTTTCTCACAACATCTTCAAAATTTTTCTCCTTGCTCATTCTCACTTCTCTTCTCTGCTCAATCTTCATAGCATCAACAACATATTCTTTCTAGAGCTCTCATTTCTTATACCTATTTTCCCACCAGAATGCAATTAAAAAACCTCAGTGGTTAGGGTTTTCTCTTTCCGACACAATCTTCATGAGATCCAATCCCCTATCTTGGATCAATCACCTGTCCTTGAAGATTGCACCTACACATAGTTTTCATTATCCAATGCATGTTTCTCTCAGAGTGGCAATCACGAATCAAATCTTCTGTCATGAATTCAGATGACACATAAAGTGTTCTAGAAGTTTCCTTTATGAGAACATCCTAAATCAAATTTCCTTTTCCTTGATTCAATTGCAAATGACTCCTTGATCTTCCTTTGTCATTCCTTCTTCCTTGAACCGCAATCAATCAGATGCAATCCTTTGATTAGTGGCTTCTTCATTAATGGAGATTATTTGTTTCATCGATCCTCTTGATGAGGCTTCACCAACCACAACACACTTGACACCTCTTCTCCACATGGCATCATACTGGTCAAGACATGGTCCACCAACACGTAGTCGGTCTGGAAAACACATATTGGTATATCCCTTTGCCAGTAGAGTGTTCTTCTTCTCTTAACCGGTAGAGCATCTTGTATCGGTTTCACATCATCACCTCTAGTGGTGTGAGACAACTTTTAACATTCTTCTTCTTCATCATAAACAAGCAACCATCCTTCAAACTAATTTGTACTTTATCCTTCAGATGGGTAGACCTTCATTCTTTATGCTCACCCTTATGTGGATCTTCATCATGCTGGTTGACATCAATGACAACTTAGTGCCGAAATGCCAACAATTTGCCCCTTTGGCATTGATGTCAACTTCTCATGATCCACTCCATACCAGTAAATTTCTCCCCCTTTGACACAATGACAAAGGGTACTAGCACACTCCCCCTTTGACCCATACCAAGCTTCCCCTGAGTCACATAAAATCTTCCTAGGCAGATGACATAACTCCTAGCTTGTGTCAGAGGTATTCAAACATGTTTATCAGTAGTGATTTGGTGAAAATGTTTGCTACTTGTTCACAAGTAGGAACATAGTCCATCCTTACCTCTTGTTCTTCAACCTTCTCTCAGAGAAAGTGATATTTGATAGCAATATGTTTTGTTCTGGAATGCATGACCAGATTCTTTGCTATGTTGATTGCACTCAAATTGTCACACCAGATGAGAATAGGTTCAGTGATGTCCACCTGCATATCTTTGAGAATTTGTTTCATCCAAAGTACCTAAGAGCAGCATGTAGCAGCAACAATGTACTCAACTTTAGTAGTAGATAAGGAGACTGAGTCCTTCTATCTATGCCAAGAGACAAACCAGTCACCTAGAAAGAATGCACCACCACTTATGCTCTTTCTATTATCAATGCATCCCATCCAATCAGCATTAGTGTATGCTTCCAAGATAAAATCTCCCTATTTAGGATACCACAAACCATCACTGAGTGTTCCTTGTAGGTACCTAAAAATTCCGCTAACAACATTCATGTGTGACAGCTTTGGTGCAGCTTGGAATCTGGCTACCATGCATAATGCCTGAACTATATCCGGTCTTGAAGAAGGTAGATATATTAGACTGTCTATCATGGATATGTATAGAGTCTAATCCACTACCGGTGATTCATCATTCTTACTCAATTTGTTGTCGGTCACCATGGGGGTACTTACCAGCTTGCAATCTTCCAGTTGGAATTTATTCAACATGTCCTTTGCATACTTGGCTTGTGAGATAAAGATTCCTTTATCTTTCTGTAATATCTGCCAGCCAAGGAAGTAAGTCAATTCACCAAGCATTGACATCTCAAATTATGACTAGATTTGATCAACAATCTTTGCAGAGAGTATCCTTGTTGCCTCCAAAGATGATGCCATCTACATACAGAACCACAATAATCATGTGATTTCCATCTTTCCTTATGTACAGATTGTTGTCAACACTCCCCTTTTTGAATCCCTACTCCTTGAGATACTGATCTAATCTTGAGTACCATGCTCTGGGAGATTTATTTAAACCATACAAAGCCTTCGTTAACTGAAACACAAATGTCTCATCATCATGCAGCAGAAATACTTCTAGTTGCTCCATGTATACCTTCTTTTAAATGTCCATTTAGAAAAGCATATTTTACATCCATTTGATATACTTTATACCCCTTGTAGGAAGAGTAAGCTAGAAACATCCTAATTGCTTCTAATCTAGCCACAGATGCAAATGTTTCTTCAAAGTACATCTCCTCTACTTGAGAGTATCCTTTGCACACTAGTCTAGATTTATGCCTCACAATTTTACCTTCTTCATTCATCTTGTTTCGCTAGACCCACTTTGTGCCAATGATGTTCTTGTCTTCTGGTCTAGGGACTAATTCCCAAGTCTTGTTCTTCTCAAGTTGGTGTAGTTCTTCTTCCATGGAATCCATCCATTCCTGTCTCTTGCTAGCCTCATTGAAAATTTTAGGTTCAACTTCAGTCATGAGGCATAGGTTGACTTCTTCATCATTCTGGGCAAGTCTTCTTCTATTCTGCACACCATCACTCTTATTTCCCAAAATTTGTTCTTCCAAGTGATTCAGTTGTACATACTGATTGGGAACCTTCTTGGGTGCTATCTCTAGTTTAGTATCTGTCTGAGCTTTACAATATTTATCACCGGAGTCATCATACCGGTTAACATGTGGTTGACATCCTCTGTGCATATCTTCATCAACTTTTACATGCACACTCTCAACGACCCTTCTTAGCCTTTTATTGTAGTATTTGTAGGCTTTGTTGTTAGATGAGTAACCAAGAAAGATTCCTTCATCACTCCTCAAGTCAAAACTTCTTAAACCATCCACATCTTTCTTGATGAAGCACTTGCTTCCAAATACTTTGAGCTATTTGACTGATGACTTTTGGTCATACCATAACTCATAAGGTGTCATTTTGTTGTTTGTTCTTAATTGAACCCGGTTCAAAGTATATGCAGCAGTGTGAACAACTTCTTTCCAATATGTATTTGATAGGATGGCCTCATTTAACATGGTTCTGACCATCTCCTTGACTGTCATGTTCTTCCTTTCTACCACACCATTTTGCTATGGTGTTCTAGGAGCAAAGTATTGCCTTCTAATTCCATGTTTTTAAAATAATCTTCAAATTCATTTGATGTGAACTCTCCACCCCCGTCTGATCTTAGACATTTTAATCTATGCCCACTTTCCTTTTCCACCATCTTCCTAAAGATCTTGAATCTTTCAAATGCTTGTGATTTATCTTGCAGAAAGGTGACCCATGTCATCCTTGAGTAGTCATCAATGAAGAGCATAAAGTATCTTTCACTGACAAGTGCTCTTATTCTGGTTGGTCCACATAGATCTGTATGCACAATTTCAAGTTGCTTTGAGGTGTTTTGCTCCTTTGTCTTGAAACTCACTTTTGTTTGCTTACCTTTTACACATTCATCACAAAATGTGTTTACCGGTTTGATGATGAGTGGAATATTCCTCACAGACCCCTTTTTGCTTACTACAACTAAGTTATTAAAATTTATGTGGCCTAATCTTTTGTGCCACAGCCAACTTTCATCTACTTGTCCTAACATACATTGGGACTCATAGCATTCCTTCAGATTATAAATATTTCCATCAGTTCTCTTTCATTTTGCCACAACTTTACTAGTACTATCTTTCTTTATTAGAAAACCAATTGAGTCAAAGGTGAATTTGTAACCTTTGTCACACATCTAACTCACACTCAGTAGATTATGCTTGAGGCCTTCCACATAATATACATCATGTGCCTTAAGTTTTCCATCAATGCTTAGAGTTCCTTTTCCCTTTATTTTGATGGAGAAGTTGTCTCCAAACCTTACTAATCCACCATTCCAGTATTCAAGTTTGATGAATTTCTTTTTGTCACTAGTCATATGGTTTGAACAACCACTATTTACCACCCATAGATTTTTCCTTTCATCATCCAAGGTCGTATGTACTAAGAGACTTGATTCTGCCTATTCCTTTTCTTTCTCAACCCAAGCTAGTTTGATTTCCTTCTTCTTGTCTATTGATATATTGACCTCAAGTTCAGTTACCGACCCTTGATCTGGATTTGCTTTCATTTGCTTGATCTTCTTGTTTTTGCATAACTTTTCTATGTGTCCAAATTCTTGACAGTTATAGCATTTTACATTTTTATTAAGGGGAGCATCCTTAACATTATTGTATGGTGTAGGTTTATTGTTCCTACAATCAAAACTCTTATGGCCATATCCATTGCACTGATAGCAGACAAAATTCATATCCTGGAGTGTATTAAATGGATTTCTACTTTCATAATTCATATAAGGCTTAATGTTTAATCTACGGTCAACTATTTTGTGTCCAAATTTATTGCACTGGTAACAGTAACCATGAAAATTTGAAACATACTAGTTAAGTTGTCCTGGTCCTGAATGGAACAAACTCATGGAGGGTTTTCCCTTCATGTTGTTAAATCTAGTGAATCTTTCACAATTAAATCTACCATTTCTCCTTAGATCTGCATTTTGGTGCAAGAATTGTGGCCTTCGGTTCATTTCTGCATATCAGTTTGAATGATGATTTCCAACAGCATCTGCATATGTCTTTTTGTGGGTATCCTTGCCTATAGTGAATGTCTTCTTTCCTTCACTATCAATTGAAGAGGCGAACATTATTTCTATGTCAGATTTATCTTTGTGGGTTGAAATTTGACCTTCTTCAAAACCTAAGCCACTGGTGTCTTTGGATTGCTTTTGTTTGCTCAACATCTTATCTGAGGCCTCAGTGTTGTCTTCATACTTGCTCCTTTTTTATTTCTTCCTTTCTTTCTTCAAGCTCCTTTCTGAGCCTTATTATTTTAGCTTCCAACTCTTGATGCTTCTTTTCTTTCTTTATCAGATCAAAGGCTATAGCTTCACTAATCCTCTTAGTTTCTTCCAGTTGCAGCTTCAAGTCAGATATGACTTGACCGGACTCTTCTAGAGACTATTTCAAAAGATCTTGTTCATTTACAGCAACAAGCTTAACCGTCTTGAGTTCTCTTCTTGTTTTACTCAATTCTTCAAGAGCACTTATAATTTCACTCTCTGAATTCACTTCAGCCTCAACATCCTCTTCTTCCTAATCTTCATCAACTGGTATGTCAAGTTTCATGAAGAGATTGACTTTTCTATTGTTCTCATGGTCATCATCTTCTTATGCATTTTCATCATCTGTTGTGTCCTCCTCAAAGGTATATAAGCCATTCTAGTTTCAGTAGCCTCTTCTACCCTGCTGGTAGTCATTCCTTTCACTATCTTTTCCATCAGATCTTCTGAACTCTCTTGACTCATCTCCACTGGTTTCTTTATGAGGACATTTTGTAGGGAAGTGTCCTACCTTTCCATAGTTGAAACACTTAAGTGGTAGCTTTCTTTGTATCGGCCGGATCATTTTTTGAGCTTCCTGAAAAAGTTTGCTACTTCTTCATCAGAATCTTCACTGGATTCTTTGTGAGTAACAACTTCTTTGCCCTTTTTGGTGATGTTGAATGCTACTTCTTTCCTTGAAGAAGTATCACCAGTTGTTCTCATCTCATAGGCTAGCAGGGAGCCAAATATCTCATCCATTGTAAAAGTATTTAGATCCTTGGCTTCTTCAATGGCTGATACCTTAGTATCATATTTGGGAGTGAGAGATCTAAGTATCTTTTTGACAAGAATCTCATCTGCAATCTATTCTCTGAGTCCTCTAATGGTATTCACAGTTTCATCAAATCTGTGAAGATAGTCTGCAATCTTTTCATCATCTTTCATTTTGATGCATTGAAGTTGACCCCTTAGTGTTTGCAACTTGGCTTCTTTGACTTTTGCATCTCCCTCAAACAATCTATGCAATTTGTCCCATGTCTCCTTTGCTGAAATACAATGCATGACTTTGACAAATTCATTATCTCACAGTCTACTCAAGATAGCATGTTTTTCCTTCTCATTATTCAAATACTCCTTTTCTACATCTAGATCAGAGGGAAGAGTATTAGGAATGGCATACCCATTCTTGACCGACATCCATAGATCAAAACCAAGAGATGAAATATAGGTCTCCATTCTTCTGCTCCAGAAGGCATAGTTGGATCCATCAAACATGGGGGATTTTGAGGAAGTAGACTCACTTCTTGCCATTGTGCTCAAAGTTTAGAATCTATCCAAGGTTTAAAGATAACTGGGAACCTTTCTCTAATACCAATTATTGAACACAGAGTACCACTGAGAGGGGGGTGAATCAGTGGTTCCTAAGTTTTTCTTCTTATGATCTAACTTTAGAATAGCAGTTATTTACTTAATCACTTAAACAATCAAACCGGTAATACAAGAAAGAAATCCAAAGAGACCATACACACACAAGTAACTCACAATACCAAATTTATGATGAAAACCCAATATGTGAAAAACCTCGATGAGAAAAGTTGCTGAAGACTACTGCTCAAATCTAGCCTCACAGGTAAAACACATATTTACAAAGATTTTGGGCACCAACCCAAGGAGCACCAACCCCTGCACCAAGCTTCAACTTGGTGGTGTATATTGAAATACTATTTGAATACAATTAAGGCTTCTTATTGCAAATGAATTCTGCAACTCTTGAATCAAATAACTCTCTTTTATCTTTCTCTCCCTTTCACACACAGTCTCTCAACACACTGTGTCACACTAGGATGCTATCTGCTTTGCCACACCTTACCAGTTAGGCTCAATTGCCAGACTATGATATTGCTGGTAGACTCCTCTCATTGGTTTACTTTCTTAGTCACGCTACAACTTGCTCAAAAAACCTTCTAAATTTTTCTCCTTGCTCGCTCTCACTTCTCCTCTACTCAATCTTCATAGCATCAACAACATATTCTGTCCAGATCTCACATTTCTTATACCTATTTTCCCGCCAGAATGCAATTCAAAAACTTGAGTGGTTAGGGTTTTCTCTTTCTGACACAATCTTCATGAGATCCAATCCCCCCTATCTTGGATCAATCACCTATCCTTGAAGACTGCACCTGCACACAGTTTTCATTATCCAATGCATGTTTTTCTCAGAGTGGAAATCATGAATCAGATCTTTTGTCATGAAGTCAGATGACACATAAACTGTTCCAGAACTTTCCTTTATGAGAACATCCTAAATCATATTTCCTTTGCCTTGATTCAGGTGCCAATGACTCCCTGATCTTCCTCTATCATTCCTTCTCCCTCAAGCTGCATCAATCAGATGCAATCCTTTGGTTTGTGGCTCCTTCATTAATGGTGATTATCTATTTCATCGATCCTATCAATGAGGCTTCACCAACCACAACACACTTGCCACCTCTGCTCCACATGGCCCACCAAAACGTAGTTGGTCTGGCAAACACATGTCGGTATATCCCTTTGCTAGTAGAGTGTTCTTCTTTTGTTAACCAATACAACATCATGTACTAGTTTCAAATCTTCACCTCTAGTGGTGTGAGACAACTTTTAACATTCTACCTCTTCATCATAAACAAGCAACCATCCTTCAGATCGGTAGACCTTCATTCTTTATGCTTACCCTTATGTGGATCTCCATCATGTCGGTTGACATCAATGGCAACTTAGTGCAAAAATGCCAACATAATTTTAGCCCCCACATTAGTGGGAGCATGAGACTAAGCATACTCTCGGTAAAGTACAAAGGTTTGCATTGAAAATTTTCATCAATACGTCAAAGAGATAAGACACACTAAGCCCCCAAGGGTCTTTAGAATCTTATTTCTTCAAATATAAAGATAAAAGGGACATCATATGAGAGATAAAATAGAGATAGAATAATCAATGCTTGCCTAGTAAGGTTCGCTTACTCTGTGTCTTGTAAAAGAAAAATACCAAATTACATTTGCAAAAGGCATAGTTTTTCAAAAAACTTGAGAATTGACACATGCGATAGTGTGTGCATAAAGTGAAACATTGAGTAGAGTATATTCCCCCATATTAAATAAATTGCATATGCCTTATCAAGAGAAATTGCATTAAGGTAGGATACATCCAAAAGAAAAGCATGTTACCACAATTATTTACCCCCAAGGACAAATCAAAGGATAATGGTCACAAAAATTAGAATGCATAAGGGATCCACTAGCTCTGGGGTTAGCATGCTCTTATGATAATAATGTATGTGATGATTATTTATATTTAATTGACCTCATCCCCAAATGGTACCAAAACCACGAGCGTAATGGAAGAAGGGAACATATGTCTTTTGAGTCAACATGGAAGAGACCAAAAGAGATCTCAACGCTTTGCGTCATCTCCAACTAGACAACACAAGGGACAAAAAGTAGAAGAATTGAGATAAAAATAGAATTATGTCACAATAGAATAGGTCTCTTTACTACCTTGCATCAACAGAGTGACAATATTCATCTAAAGAGAGCCTAACATAACATAAAAACACATCACAAAAGAAACACATTATGAACAAGACAGAGAGGAGCGAGAATCTATGATACAAATGAAGCTAATCGAGAAAATCATCGACCTTCTAATATCATTGAACATTATTTTGGGAAGGTGGAAAAGATGCAAGAGGAGAAACTTCAAGCATGGTAGATGGAGCTATTGCAAGTTCCCAACAAGGACCATGCTCTAATGATGAGTCACTTTGTCTATCACTAGGAGCTAGGATTAATGATTTAAAAAATTGTTTAGATAAATCACTATCAACATCAACAAGCTCATACATATCATGGCAATCATTACAATCAACATTGCTATCATAAACAAAATTATCATCCATTTCTTCATCAAGATTAATAAAAATAGGATCCCTAATATGCATAGAACATGAACCATCATCTTTATTAAGCATTTTAAATCTTTGTAATTTAGGTTGAATGTCCTCCCTAGGGTTAGATGAAGGTTGGAAAAATGGGACAAAGTCAACATTTGTGTATTCTGGGAGGAAATTTTTTCAGAAGCGAGTTCATGGGCCTTATCATGGTGTCTATGTTGGTTTTCTCTCGCACAATGGTTTATTTTCATTTTAGTTGAGGGTTGTGAAGGTTTAGGATCATTGGACATGGGCTTCTTATCTTCCTTTAAAGAAGGAGGAATGAGATAAGGTCTATTAGGTTGAAAAATAGGAGATTTTGGGCACTTCCATTTGTAAGATGTAGGAGGTAGGACTATGACATATATAGGAAGAATAGAAGGTGTAGGAAGGATACAAGGTCTGCATGAGGAGAAAGAATAGGTCTATAATTTATAGGTTTACTCAAACATACGATCATCTCATTCCTCCACTTTTGACAAGATTGAAAAGGAGCACCACTTCGAGGCTTAAGAAGCTCAAATTGTTTAAGCCAAAAGTAAGGTGAAAACTTCATGCCTCATTGTGGGTTGATACATGCTATGATTGATTGTTATTTTAGTGCCATTATGATGGAATTTTAGATATTTATGAATAGTATATGGGATTTCTTTCATGGAAGAGAGCCAAGGGTGGCCCAACTTCAGAAAAATTGATGTAATGTAAGAATGATATAAAAAATGAAATCTAAGAACTTAGTACCAACCTCAATAGAAAGAGTAATAGAACCAACAATAGGGAAAGATAAACCATCATAAACTTTGACCACTACATCATATTTATCATACTTTACTTTATGCAATTGTAAATTATAAAGATATTCTCCAGTGATCACATTCACCATACACACTGGATCAATGAACACTCCCCATGAGAGTTTTCCTTTGATCTTTGTAGAGCTATATAGTGGGAAAAAGGTTAGTAAATATTTGGAGGTTTTGATTAGGAGGAGCTACAGATTTGTTTCCTTTGTCATTCACACCAGTTACGGATATGGTATTGTTATCAATAAAATATTGAATTCTAATTTGTAACGTATAATGCTTATCAATATCATGAATGGGTTGAAAATAGAATTGGAAAAATTATTTGGGACCATGATAAGGTGGAAAAGGCTTAGACGTATCAATTGTCTTGATGGGAGGAATTTTCAATACATTTTTATTTATCATTTGTGTCATTATGCTATGCAAATATTTAGGAAGAGGAGTAAATTATTTTCTAAAGTATTTGGATAAAGGGGCCACACTTAATGTCATGGATACTACTTGAGTATTGATGTTTTCATTTATCTTAATGTATCCCTTATTCGATTTAAAATTCACAAAATATTGTTGAGCACTCTCATTCTTACCAATCAAAGCCATTGAAGGAGATGATTCAAATTAACTCATTTGAAGACAATAATTATGAAGCACTATGCAAAAATACATAAAGGAAGTAAACTTAGAAAGGAGAAGCTTATCTCTAAGGTCTTTATATTAATTACCTATAAAAATTGTTTGAACATCATGGTCATAGGATAAGCAATTTGAGAATACAAATGTTAATATCTACTAATAAAATCAGTCACTTTTACTTTAACACCTTACTTATAATGAATCAAATTAGTCAAAGTAATCTTAGTCCTAACAATATTATTGTGAAATTGTTGAAATGATGTAATAGAATAAGGAGGGAAAGAACAATATCATTGCAAAGATTTATCCCTAAAGGTTTTAGTAAACAATTTAGCATTAAGTCTTTGAACATGAGAAAAGTCACCACACAAAGTTTAAAAGGTTTTTACATGAGTCAAGGGATCACGATTTATGTTGTAAAGTTCCAATTGAGGGACTTCCATATGTTTAGGAGGTAAAACACAAACAATATTAATAGATGATGGGCTTGCTACATCAAATATGGGCACATTAAACTTGGATTGGGTAATGGAAGCTAACTGCTATTGTAGGGATGAGATAGATTGGGCTAAGTTATTGATGGTTGCTTCCATGGATGGATTGAAATTAGACATATTGGATTTTGATGGAAGAGTAACATTGTTGTTCCTATGTTGAGATTGAGAGTAAGGAGGTGGAACACTATGATATGTAGGTATGGGAGATGATTGGATCACAAATGGAAGACTTCTTAAAGGAGGTATAAAAGAATTTTGATTAATAAGATCTCCCCCTTGACCAACATGTGTAGGATTAACATTTTTTGTAGATGTACTCATGATAGAAGATGTAAATGTAGCCACACTAGGAAATGATTTAGCCATAGCAATAGAGTGATTGACTTGACTAATAGCTTGAGTGTAACCAAGGACTTTGGCACAACTTTTAAGAGGCATGATATTGGTGTCAACAATATGAGCTAGGCCACACAACAAATCAACACTAACTTTATCACTTTAAACCATTCTTTTTAATCCTTCAATCAATGGGATTGTCTCACTTTTCGGGTATTGTTAACTCATCCATTGTTGAAGATTTTCAAATTCATTGTCAATCTTCTCTAATTGATCAATTGAAACCTTAGTTAGTGATCCATCCACATCATGAGAATTATGAAAATAATGGGGATAAATTACATCATTTGTTTGATTGGAGGAACTATTGGCAGTGGGATAGCATCCCTCGTGGGGATTCAGGACATGGTTTAACAACATCTTATGGATTCTATAAGTCTAGTGGTTGTATTGGGCATTGACAAGTCATTTTTTGGTGCAATGACAACCCTAGCTTGTAACAAGTGGTATCAGAGCTTGGTCACAAGTTTGAATCGTGTAGGCCACAGCCAGTGACGTTGGGAGGGGGATTGTTGGCAATGGGCCAGCATCCCTCATGGGGATTCTAACATGGTTTAATAGTGTCCTCTTCATTCTATAAGTCTAGTGGTTGTATCGGGAATTAATAGGTTGATCTTTTGGTGCAACGACAACCCTAGCTTGTAATAGGAACCACCAATATTCTTATAAAATAAGTTATCCAGATTAGGGTCCATATCCTTAGTAGTTAATCCTTGGGAAGCCTTAATTCTACAACTTCTTCTAATGGGAACACTGCAGGTAGGGATAATGGTAGCAAAACTCATGCACAAAGGAGGTAGATTTGAATTTTAAATTGAAAATTTGTGATCAAATAGTACAAAATAGTGTAAAAGTGATGATTGACCAATTAACTAAGCAATATAATTTGTGAAATTAAAAGATAAACGCCTCTAAATCATAACTTATCATATCATAAAGATCAAATTTGAAAATGTATTTCAAAAATAATGCAACCCACAAGTAAATTTTAGAATTTTAAATGGTTTTGTATGAAATCAACCTCTAAATTTATGTTATTAAACTAAAAGTTTGACCTAGGAGTGCAAATTGGAATTTTAAATTGCATAAAAAATCAGATTTAAAATAATTAAACCAAATTAAGCAACCCACAAGTTCAATTTTAGAATTAAAAATTAGGGTTTTGGTGAATTTAAGCTCTAAATTTATGTAATACAATTGGAAATTAAACTTGGAAATGTAAGCTTGAATTTGAAAGTGTATAAATACTTATATCTAAGAACATAAATCATTAATTAAGGTGTAAGATGTTGGTTGCACCAAAATATTTTGGTGAAAAATTAGGGTTTCACTAGTTAATGTAGTAAAACTATTAATTTTTCCTTAGAGACCATTACCTTAGGGAAAGATAGAATTTGGTAGATCTAAGCCTAAAAGGCCATGATTTTGATTAGATTCTAGGGGTTTTACATGTGCCTCTTCTTTCCCCTTAAATATAATTTATTTAATTAATATGTTGAAATTAAGGGAAATGTGTGTAAATTGAAGTAATTATGCATAAATAGTGAGCTACAGTCATCAAATAGAGCCATTAATCCAAATATGACAAATATATGAATGTTTGGATCTATTCCCATAAGGCCTAGCCCAAATTGTTGAGACTAGAATGCCAATAACCCTAGTCCTTCAAACTTTTCATTGTCCAAAAGAGAACCTATTTTTCTTTGTGGATAATGTCAATCCTAAAAATTATAGATCGATACCTATTCCTACACACACTAGAGAAGGAAAAATGGTTGGGAATATGGGTTCTCCTTAGGTCAAACCCTAGTTTTGTAATTAACCATGAAATACAATTGAAATTTAAACTAAGTCTTGTAATAGAAAGGATTTCTTTTTTAGGGAAATATTGAAAATGTTTGAAACACTGATGTTATATGACTTTATTAAGTTTTCCCTATCTTCACAAGGAATTAGGGTTTCATATAGATAGTGTTTAAAAAATATAGAATATGAATGTCATCTCCAAATTCTTGAATCTTGACTTTACTTCTTCTCTAATGCTTGAAAAAAGACAATTTGCTCGCTCACTTGAGTTTGTTGGATCTCAATATTTTTCTCTTGAGTGGATAATAAATTTGAATTGATTGATGGATGCCAAAGTGAGAGGGGTAGACCTCCTTTTATACATGCTATTCGAAAAACAAATTAATTTTCTAACATGAGATGACATGGGATCTAGGTTCTTTCTTAAATCATCTTACCATTAGGAGGCCCCAATATGGGCCCTTTTGAGGATGACCAAAACTGTTGGGTGCCCTGGTCTTGGAAATTAGGGTCCCAGGATCTTGGGTAAGGGAATACAAATCATGAAAATTTTGAACTTGATAAATGGTGTGAATAGAATCATGACTTCATTTAGTCCTTACAAGACGAATGCAAAGGTGAGGGCCCTAGCGAGGACAAAATTGAAATGAAATGAAAATTAGGATGGCTATAAATGAAAATATTTCTGATGATGAATCTGATTATGAAGAAGAAAGTGAATGTTTTTCTTGGCCATAAAGGAACCATATTTTTTTTCTCATCCTAGTAAGATTGCGAAGGAAAAAGCTCCAAAAGATGCTGCTAAAATAGAAGGTATTGTTGTATCTTCTTTTCATACTAGAAGAGATAAGGATGAATGTATTATTAATAGTATATTCTCAAATCATATGGCTAGTGACAAAAGTAAATTTGAAAAGCTTGAAAAAATTCATGGAGGACTTGTTATATTTGGAGATGATCGAACAATTAGGATAGTTGGAATTCATTCAATTAGGTATGATAGAATACATAATATTGACAATATTTTTACAAGGACTAGAAACCAAAAGAACAATAATAAACAACAACCACATGGGGCCTAACAGCCAAATAAACACCAACTAGCCCACAAGAAACCAGGCAAAACCAGCTTGACCACAAATAAAAAGAAAAACACATAAATAAAATTACAGTAAATTGCCCAATTTATCATTCTTTTGAATGATCTCTTCTTTGATAATCATAAATTTCTTACTAATGCTATCAATAGGGTTCATACTCTTATATTTACTATGGAGCCTCGTAGCAGGACCCAATTGGCGCATTTCATTCACATCTAAGTCCTCATCCATGTCCTCCAATGGAACCCTATGATTTTTGCGTGTACCCACATCCATCGCCTTAGCCTTTTTGACCAACTTCATGCTGCTAGATGGGGAATTGCTCTAAGAGATAGCATGAATAACTTCAGCTTGCTCATTAAGTCTATGACCACTTTACTCACAACCACCACTGTACTCAAACTTTTGTTAAGCTTGTGATAATCATCTTGCAGGGCCTTAGTGCACTCTTCATGATCCTTCTTGAGGTCTTTGATACAATTATCAAGGGACCTTGTATTAGCAAGAATATTTTCCAAGTCACCACTAGGAGGATTAGCCTTCTCCTTAATAATATTAATCTCTTGAAAGGTCCAGGATAACAGGTCATTTTGATTATCATGTAAATTCCTCAGATTGATATTAGAAATAGAGTTCCCAGGGACCAAGGATCCCATCTTCTTAGGGATAGCCCTGCCAACATCAGTAGGCATAAAAGCATTAACACCTTGAACCTCCACATGCCCATCTAAGTCAAACTGAGAGGCCTTCATCTTCTTAGTGACATTGACCATCGGGGACCAAGAGATTTTGGATTTATGTGTAACACTCGACAGAGAAACCCTAGTCACCCTTTTTCCCTTCACATCAATACTAGGGTTCGCCAAATCAAAAACATATTCAGGGTCATCATCCTCATCAGATAAAACAATACCTTTTCTGCCAGTGAGGTTAGGCATTTTAGAAATGGATGACAAGGGGCCTTGTTTATTAAAAATATGGAAGACCTTCAACAACACCAAAATCCACCTCCTTATAAGAAGAGGTGTTCCCATAATGAACATGGACATTCTTTTGAAATTCAATACCAGTTTTAGCCCTAGGGTTCCTCTCAACATGTAGGGCTTTTGAATTATCCATAATCAATAAGATTAAGCCATCATGGAGAGTAGGGAAGGAAGCCCTTTTCTCATGGGTTCTAATTCTATGATTGAAAGACAACACAAATAAAAGGGCAAACAAATGCACTTTTTATGACATAAATTATTCAGAATCATAATATGATAGATAAATAATTTGCAAAATTTACCATCTAGGGTAAGGTATCGCATGATGACCTCCACAATCAATTTCCATGGCTTCGGGAGTGAAGTTCTACCCCACCCACCATCAGTATTATTCCTCACTTTCCCCCTCTCTTTCAGGAAGAAAAAAGTATCCATAGCCTTGGTTTCACATTTCTTATCTCTGCGGAATTTGGTTCCCTTAATCAAGGTGTTGGATACCTTAGACACAAGAACCTCATTAACCTCTATCTTGATTCCATAGACATTAATCACACCATCCTTCCACCTCTAAACAAAGGTCTTGGTGACGAGGGCATATGTGCCATGTTGAGTCTCAATGTAGCTAGTCAAGCCTCATGTCGAGAGATCATCCCAAACAATAGCCTTACTTCACCATTTTTCATAAACCTTGGGTTCCAAATGACCCCTATTTCCCCCCATCCTAGAAAAACCCCAAATGCAATAGGCTACACCACAACCAAGTTCAAGATAAACCAGATGAAAAAGGATTAAAAAAACTGCCAAAAAGTTCAGCTTTCCCCTCATAAATGGTGCACTGCCTAGGCCACTGAGAAGCCCATTATTCTCCATCATTTTCAAGAACCTCTTGCACTTCAGATGCATTAGAATCATTGCTAATAAGGATATGGAGATCCAGTGGGATCAGGTCATAAATATTCCAAACTTTTTTACTTGGTAAACCAACTCCAATGTAGGCTAAATTATCTACCATCTTATTACCTTCATGGTAAACATGTGAAATTTTAAATTCATCAAAGTCTCTAAGGAGCATTAGGTAGTCTTGAATAATATGTTTAATTGACCAACTAGCAGGGGAGAGAGCTATTAAATAATTAATGGTGTTTAGGAAGTCACATTCCAACCAAACCCTTCTTAATACTTTCTCTTTAGCCAATTTGATCTCGGCATAGACTGTAAACACCTTAGCAAAGTGGTCTGTCTGGGTACCCAAAGGGAGAACCACCACCAAGATCAGCCTTTCGTTGTTATCACACACCACTCCCCCATATCTTGTAAGTCTGGGATTCCCTTTTGTCGCCCCATCCATATTATTTTTAAACCGTCCCAAGGGAGGAGGACACCACTTAATCCAATCTCTTGACCATTTCAACTTAAACAAATGTCTTGGAGATTTCCCAATTGAGATTCCATCTATAAGCAATTTCTAGATCAGCCTTTGAGAGAGAGAGAGGGAACCATCAGCTTTAACATCATCATAGATAACCTGAAAGTTTTCTTTGATGGTTAGATGAATTTTATTAGGAACATTAGTAGAACAAGATTTATCCCTAAAGATCTTATATTTTTGTTATTTCCAAAGGCCCCATTCAATATGGGTCTACATGAGGTTCCAAATGTAGGCAAGAGAGTTATTAGTAGAGGGAGAAGACCATTGAGTCCAACACTCCACAAAAGAATTGGATAAAACCCAATCCAAAGACTATAAATTCTATAAGAAGGCCCAAACCTCCCCAACAAAGGAACAACTAAACAAGATATGGAAAGCATCCTCTACATCATTCAGGAACTAATAACAATAGTTGGGAATGGACATACCTCTTCTATAAAGATTATCAATTGTATGGACTTTGTTCTGAATGAGAAACAAAAAGAAGATGTTGATTTTTGGAATGATCCTATGATTCTAAACTAGCCCCCATAAAGGCTTGGGAAAAAGAGCTCTGGTTTGCAACCTAAACATTGAAGAAACACAAAATTTATCATCTGAAGATTAAGACTAGGTTAAGAGATCCTCTGACCTAGATAGAGGAATATGCACAAAGCTCAACCGATCTTGAAGAATCCACAGAGAAGGATCCACCACAGTCGGGTCTACCCACTTGGTGGTCAAATGTGTGGAAATGGATACAATCTTATTTTTTGAAATGATGGGTGTGAGATTAGAAAAGGGTCTCAACAATGACTACAATGAGAAAGAGAGAGATGGAAATGCATATCAGTTGATGACTACTGGTAGATACTGCCTGATGGTGCATATTAGTGAGAGTTGGCTATGTAATTGAAGAATATGTCACATTAATTTTGCTAAGATGGTGAGGATTAGTTCAATTCAAGCTATGAGAGATTTGTTGAAGATCACAAAAAATGTTAATGCTATTTACAAAAAATGTCAAGTTGGAAAAAGAACAAGGAGAATTTTCAAGATCAAGGAATAAGCTTATATTCAACTATTGGAGTTACTGCAGACTAATCTTTGTTGTTCTACAAGAACTAGAAGTCAATAAGGTGAAAGGTATTTTATGCTCATAATTGGTTATTGCTCTATAATGACAGGTTAATTTTTTAAGAGAAAAAATTGAAGATCTAGAAAAGTTTAAGAAATTCAAGGTTGTGGTTGAAAATGAGATAGATAGAAGAATAAAATGTAAATTAAATAAATTTTGTAAGAATCATGGGATAAGAAGACATATGTGTACTCCTAGGAAAACACAATATAATGGTGTAGTTGAAAGGATGAACAAAACAATTTAAGAGGATGCTAGAACAATGATGAATGAATCAAGTTTATCGATAATCTACTAGACGGAAGCAATAAACATTGCAGTATACACTCTTAACAAAGTATAGTTCATAAGGAATCATGGGATGACATCCTCTGAACACTGGTATGGAAGGACTCCATTTGTGAAATATTTCATATTTGGAAGTAAATGCTCTATTGGGAGAAATGAAGAAAATTTGGCAAAGTTTGAGACAGGAGTTGATTAAGCTATATTTCTTGGCTACTCAACTAAAAGAAAAGCTTATAAATGTTATAACAAAAGACTAATAAGAATTGTTGAAAGTACAAATGTGAAATTTGATGAAGACACTCCAAAGAATATATTTGTAGACATGGGATATGAATCTGATGAGTCTACCGAAAAACCAGAAGAAGAAAAGACTGAAGAAAAAAAGGTACAAGATGATAAGAAAGATGCTCTAGAAATTGCTCCTAAGACTCCAATATATGTCCAGAAGAATCATTCAGAGAAATAGATTATTGGGGATGAGAATAGAGGTTTTATCATGGGAAGTAAAGTTGTTGAAGAATAGGTGAATTTATGCTTAATTTTAGAAACAAAACTAAAAATAATGAAGGATGCTTGCAGTGATCAACATTGGATGAAAACTATGCAAGAAGTATTGGAATAAAATTTAGAAGAACTAGACTTGGGAACTTGTCCCAAGATCAACAGACATGAATATGATAGGAACTAAATGGGTATTTGGAAACAAACCGAATGAGGATGGTCACATAGTGAGAAAAAAGGAAATACTTGTATGTAAAGGCTACTCACAAGTAGAAGGTATATATTTTGAGTAAACTTATGCTCCATAGAATGAATGGAAGCTATTAGAATGTTTTTGTCTTTTGTGGCACACAATGATTTTCAGGTCTCCCAGATGGATCTGAAGTATCTACTCTTGAATAGAGAACTAAAAGAGGAAGTATATATAGAACAACCAGAAGGATTCAATCTATTAGACACTTTCGATATGGTCTAGGAATTGAAGAAGGACCTGCATGGGCTAAAGCAATCTGCAAGAGCTTAGTATGCAAGACTTGACAGGTATTTGCTAAATTAAGGATTTCAAAAAGGTACTACTGATAGTAATCTCTATTTTAAGGTTGTAGAAAGTGACATCGTGATTGTAGTTTTTTATGTGGATGATATAATCTTTGGAGGAAATGATGGTATGTGCAAGAAGTTTTCTAATGAGATGCGAGAAGAGTTTTAAATGTCTATGGTTGAGGAGATGAATTTTTTTCTTGGTTTGCAAGTTAATCATAAGGATAATGGTATATTTCTTCACAATCTAAGTATGTCAAAGAACTATTGAAGAATTTTGGAATGGAAAATGCTAAACATGTATGTACTCCTATGACTATGGGTTGTAAGTTGAGAAAAGATGTTGAATCATCGAAGACTAATCAAAGTATATATATATATATATATATATATATATATTATTTGAGGTTTATTCGATCTGACTACCACTAGATTGGATATCATGCACATTGTTTGTCTTGTGGCTATATTTCATCAATACCACATAGAGACATGTTGTTGTGAAAATAGTTTTCAGATATTTGAAAGGAACAAAACATTATGGTATATAGTATCATAAAATATCTAATTTCACTCGTATTGCCTACAATAATGCAGATTAGGCTAGTTGTGTGGATGAAAAGAAAAGTACTAGTGGTGGAGAATTTTTCTTGAACCCCATTTGGTTGCTTGGTCAAGTAAGAAATAGGACTCATTATCTCTATATATTATTGAAGCTAAGTATATTGTTGCTGCTACTAGTTGTATTCAAGTATTATGGATGAAACAAACTTTGAAGGACACTGGAATGTTGTTTGATGAACCTATTTCTATCTTTTGTGACAATACTAGTGCAATAAACATCATTGAGAATATAGTACTACATTTAAGAAAAAAACACATTTCAATTCTATACCTCTTCTTAAGAGAGAAAGTTTTGGATAACAAAGTGAAGCTTGACTACATGCCTAAAAAGGAACAAATTACTCATATATTTACTAAAGCTCTTACTAAAGATACTTTTGAATATCTCCAAGATAAATTGGTGGTTATTGTCCATCCTTTTCTGAACTAAATGAATTTAGAGTCTAGTGAACTTCATGAAAGCTACTATTCTGGACTAATAATTTGGTGCTACCTCTTAGGGTGGTCTTGGTGTAGTTGTAAACTTTATGTAGAGTTGAACAAAATGAGCTGATATTTTTTTTATTTGAGCCTTTTTACTTGATGGCAATGGGGGAGAGAATGAGAAGATAAAATATTTGGCAAAGGGAAGAGAACTTGAAATAGATTTGATTCTGGATTTGGGTATGAGATTTATTGTTGTTGTCATTGATGTGTTTCCATCAATGACAAATGGGGTTATTGTTGAAATGTTGATTAGAATGAGCTTCTTATGTGTTGTCATTTATGTCAACATGCTTTGGTTGTCATTAGTGACTAGTTGGTGTAAGTGAAGTTGAGTTTTCTATGCAGTTGTGGTGAGAGATTTTCTTTGCATATCTTCTATGTTGCATATCTATGTTTGTATTTTATATATGTTGTTAACCTATGTATGGAGATGTTATTTTCTGGATTTGGATTGCTAGATTTCTATGATAAGGAAGTTGTGTTTACTAGTTATGTTTGACATTGTTTTCATATGACATAGAATCTTTGTATTTCTTCATGTTATGGGTTCTTGTGTTGCAATTTTAGAGTTAAGTTAGTAGTTTCCTTAGCTTCATTCTATTCATTTGGCACATGTTCTTGAGTTTTAAAAGCATAATTTCAAGTTTGATGATGTTTACTCTAGGTTTGCCTGACCTTGGGTGGCTACACTTCACATTATTTCTCTAATGATTATAGACTAATGTTTAATGTGCTTGGTGTCTATTTTGGTCCTAATTAAGATGTGTTGTGATCTAATTTATTTTATTTTCCACTGTGGGAATGTTTAGTACTGACCTAATTTGAATTGTGTTTGGTTAAGTTGCTTAGCTTACCCTAGGAGACTGTGCATATGAGGATGATATATATATTAGCATGGGTGTTGTGTGTGATGTGTATGTGTGAAAGAAAGTGAAATGCAATGAAGGTGGTTGAAAGTGGATCTATCTTCCTAACTAGTTGATGACTAGTGTTGAGTTGGTGAAAACTGTTGAGTAGTGTGAGCTTTCATGCGCTAGTTACCACAAGTAGTGAGATGAAGCTATCTATAGATCTTGCAATTGCAAAAGTTCATCAGTGGTGGATTCTTTCTCTTTTATTCTTCTCCATTTTGGCAATGAGCCCTCTTTCATTGAGCCTTTCTTTCTTTCTTTTAGGTAGTGAACCCTTTGTAAGTGAGCCTTTCTTTGTAAAACTTACCTTAACCAGTATCACTATAACAAGTGTTTATATATTGAGAATAGATTCTCCATGGTTTTTTCCATAATAGGGTTTTCCATGTAAAATCTCATGTTTCATTGTGCATGGTGTGCTCTAGTCTATCATACTTATATATTTCTATTGATTATTTGTTAAGGATAAGTTATTGCAAATTTGATTTAAGAGTTTGTTTTAAGATTTTATACACCTAATTCACCCCCACCCCTCTTAGTTGTCTTGTGCATTAGAATATTAATTAATTATCAACTATTATAATTATTCTATGATAGACAGTCCACAAAAATAAGAAAATCTTGGGTGTTGTTTTAGTTCTCCAGATGTAGTCTCATTTAAAAACTAGTTTAAACCGTGAAGTTTCCATCTTTCAAGGGTACCCAAATGAGAATATCCTCATCTTCTCTCTTATAAACTAAATAGAATTAAGGATTCTAAGAGCCTCTTCCTCTACACACTTCTTTTGTTGGGAAAAGGCGTGAGCCTTGAATCTCTACATCAAAGGTGAAGAATGTGGACCTAGTAATCAAAGAGGGGAGCTCCAAGGCTAAGGATAGATCTTCTTTAGTTGTTACACAAATAAGATGAAATTCAAGAGGGATTGGGGAAACCAATGGGTCCTTCAAGAACCAAATGTTTTGATCATTCCTAGGTTGCCAGATCATACCTTTATGAAGCAGATCATGGATTTTAAAGAGATTATTCTAGATATGATATGATCCTCTAGGCATAATATTTGAGTCTAGGATGGACACAACTCTACCATTGAGATATTTTTCTCTCGTCATCGAGGTCCACTTTGCATCCCTAAAAAATAAGTCTCCATCCAACCTTATCCAATAATGCTTCATCAAGGGATTTAGATGCTCTGATACTTAAACCCCCAATGTGCTTGGCATGGTAGACCTTCTCCCAATCCACAAGGAATATTCTATTGTGTTGTTCTACTCTAGGCCAAAAGAACCTCCTTTGGATTTGATCAAACTTCTTAGCCCAAGAAGCGGGAATGTGAAAGAGGGAGAGAAGGTAAAAAGAGGTGCTCTGCAAGGATGCTTTTAGAAGCTAGAGCTTCCTCATGCTACTAAGAACAACCCTTATCCATCCAGCCAATTTACTTTGAATTCTTTCTAAAAGACCTAGCCAAACTAGATTAATAACCTTACTAGTGGTGAGAGGGAGATCTAGGTACATAGAAGGGAAGGGAGCGACCATACAACTGAGAATATTCTCAATCCTATTCTGGAGCTTCTCATTGGTGTTCATAACTAGAGAGTACTTTTGTCAAAATTTAATTTTTGATCAGAAGATAAAGAATAATGAAGGAGAATGGTCCTCCAACCTTTGGCTTTTGCAATAGAGGCCTCACCCATTAAAAGGATGTCATCAACAAATTGCTAGTGAGATTTCACAAATAGAGCCAAAGAAGATTTGATACACTTTATAGCATGATTTTGTAAAGCCAGCGTAAAATTTCTATCAAGAGTCTCCTCCATAAGTATGAAAAGGTTGGGGAATAGAGGATCCCCCTACCTCAAGCCACCAAAAAAGTTGAAGGACCCATGGGGAGATCCATTTATTAGCATAGAGAACATTAGTGTTTTGAAGCAGGCCTCAATAACTCTTAGAATTTTTCCTTTGAAGCCAAATTTACTCAAAACCAAAGAAAGGAAAGGTCATGCAACCAAATTATAATATTTATAGATGTTAAGTTTGAGGATCATACATTCTCTACCATTGTTGTCCATCGAGTGTAGCAAATCTGGAACCTCAAGAATATAATCTTCTATTTGATGTCCAAGGACAAAACCTTTTTGGTTGCCATAAATTAAATAATAGAGAAAAAATTTAATCCTCTTAATAGTGAGCTGGGAAAAGATTATGTACAAGGTATTAAATAGACTAATAGGCCTAAAATCTAACATCCTCTTAGCATCAACTTTTTTAGGAATTAAAACAATGAAGGTTTTATTGATCTCCTCAAGGATAATGGTTGAAGACAAGAACTCTCTATCCACCATAGTTATATCCTAACCCACAATCTCCCAATATTCTTTGAAGAAGAAGGGGGGGAACCCATCTAGTATAGGTTCTTTGAATGAGCCAAATGAAAAACTAGCTACCTTAACTTCCTTCTTAGAGAAATTCCTTTTCGTAGAGCTTAGGTCATTAGGCCTTGTCATTTTTGGGATACATTAGATTAGTCTAGAAGAAATGTCAACAACAGAAGGATCCTGCCCATCTAGAGGGTTGAGCAGCATGGAGAAGTGAGAAATGGGTTTCCATACAATGCCCTCTTCACCAGTCCCAAAATTGTTGTAAGGTCACATTAATTATTTAATGTTATTGCACTTTTTGTGTCGACACAAAGATTGATGAAATAATTTCAGGATCAAATTGTGTAGGTCTGCTAATAAAGCACATTCCTTGATTCAATCTTCTTCCAAATTCCCTAGGGATTCCATCCCCTTTTGTAATGCAAAAACCTTATCTTTAAGACACTTCTTCATAGAAAATATGTCCCAAAAGGATGATTTACTTCAAGCTCGAAGATTATCCTTCAATAGTTTCAACTTTCATGCAACTCTAAACATGGTCATGCTAGGGATATGAATGTTTTACCATTAAGCCATGAGGGACTTAAATGGAAAGAAAGAGTCCACATAATTTCAAAATGGAAGGGTAAACCTCTTTTGGGTCCAGTTGCTCGCCAATTGGCAGAGATAAGGCAATGGTCCAAACCATTGCAAATAAAGGAGGAAAGGTCGCAGAACTTCTGAAATATGTTGCCGGAAAAGGATATAACACATCTATGAAGATCTCGTCTTCCAAATCCAAATCAATAAGGCCACCTTTAGTCATAAACTCTTCAAGATCCAGCATACTCTCTGAGAAGTCCAACATCCCTCCCATTTTCTCTAAGGGGAAAACGGTAGTGTTGAGGTCCCCTATAACAAGTTAGTGAGGACCTCAATTGATATTCCATTGATTAATTAGAGTGCACCATAATTACCTATTTTAAACAATATTGTTAGGAGCATAAACATTAGCAAGTCTCGAGTTTCTGTTAGTGTAAGGACCCGCTTGTCCTAACCCTAGTTTAACCACCATAGTAACTCACAGTTACAAATTAATTAAATTATCATTAATGCACATGTGATGATCACAATAACTGACATGCAAATAATAGGTGAATTTTAGCACTCGTGCAATTAACATGTAGATCATTATTAACATGCAACTAAAATGCAACGTAGCAAAAGAAAAGTTTACGTGTGCATGAGGTATAAGTAACATGCATAAATTGTAAATATCAACGATATTGAATTATGTGTGTGCATGTGTGGTAGTAATCATGTGCATGAAATTATTACAAGTTAATTTAGCATGAAAATTCATATTTAAACTAGTTAACAATAAAATAAAATATGATAATGCATGCATACAGAAAAGAAAACTAAACTACAAAAAATAAATCATGCATGTTAGTGGGTTAGTATATTAGTAGTTTTTTATCTATTTTTCTTTATGTTAGTTACATTACATGGTGACTTTCTGTCGCATTTATATCATGGACCTTGTAGGTCTTTTATATAACTTCACATGTGACAATTCTGGTCTTTTATAATAAGATACAATATACATCATAAATTATTACAATTTTATTTGAAATCTCTAATTCACAGATTCTCTGTCTCTGGATGTGTCATCTTTGTTGCTCTGGACAAACTACCACCTGCAAACCAAATGAGGCTTACACTTCCATATGCATTCATGTAGAACTAACAACCATCCTGTTGAACTTAACTACATGTGTTCTGGTAGGGAGAAAAATAAATAAATATGATGGCCATCATTACCCTATTAAGGAGGTGAAGAAAATCACCCTTCCATGGTTACCCCATAACAAGCACCCTTTTCCAAAAGCATTCCTCATAGACAGGAAATCAAAATTAACCCCTCCCAAATTAATTAAATATAAATTTAATCTGATATTTTAATATTTATTGAAATGATTCTTATTAAAGTTTTAATTCCCATTTTGTGTGATTTTAAGTATTTAGCATAAATAATTAAATAAAACTTGTTATAACCCATTTCACAAAAATAAATTATACTTAAACCATATTCAGGGATAACTATTAAACCATACTGCTAAGTTTTCATAACCAGATACTGCTCTGGACAAATTTAAATAAAAACAAATAGAGGAAAGGCGATTTGATTGACTGGTCAGAGGGAAAGAAGGAAGGCATGAAAGGGAGAAATCAATTCTGTTTTCCTTTCCTGCTACTAATTTGCCCCCACTGCCAAGATCGCAGAGAGATTTGGCAGGGTGTGGCTGGGAAATTGAAACCTTAGCAGTAGGCGTGGAGTAGAGGAGCTGAGCATGGTAGATAGGTAAAAACAAGACGTGGCAGAGAGGAATAAGTTCTCTACAAGATTTTCAACGCCCACCACCTCCCTTTCCTTTTACCATGCCATTCACCATGCAAAGTCTGGAAAAGGCGTGGAGAGGAGGTCGTGGTGGCTGAAGGAAGATGTGGAGGGAGGCGTGGGCCAAAGGGGCGTGGGAGAGGACTCAAACAGCATCCCCCCGCCCCCCCTCCGCGCCTTGATTCTACCAAAACGCACTCAGCAGATCAGGAAGGGTGTGATGGGGAGGCGTAGGGATTGGGCGAAGTAAGGCGTGGGAAGCGGGGGAGAGAAGGCGTGGGGTTTAGACATTATCGTCCCCTCCCAATTTAGCCACTCTCTGCTGCAAACCAACTAAGGCGTGAAGGGTAGAAAGATGGAGACAGGAAGAAATTGACTGGCGGTTGAAACTGTGATAAGGCATCTTAGCTATCTGGCAATAGAAGAAATTAGACAGGCTCTTCCAATCAGTAAACTCATTAATGGTTAAAAATCTACAAAAGGACAATAAAAAAAATTAAAAAAAAGACTACCTTGCAGAAAACAAAACAATTGCCATACAATCAGTTTCTTGAAGACGTCAGGAAATGAGAAAGTAGAAAATCAAGCCTCTCCAAATTCAGACGACTTCCTCTAATTATCTTGCAGACTATGAGAAATCATAAGGATGAAGAGACTCAGAAGATTTGGATGATCAAATAAGAATTATAACCTTATATTTATAAATATTGAGTTCTTTAAATTTATAATTTAACTAATTGCATGATTTTATAATTATGAGTTCTAAAAATAAAACCAAATTATAATCTCAAGCTCATGATTTAGTTTTTTAAAAAATTAAGTAATATTAAGTTCTTGTAAAAATATATTTGACTTAAATTACAAATTTTATTGCATGTTTTCAAGATTCAGTTTTCGAAAATCAACTAATTTCTTTTATTGAATTTGAAGTACTCATGATCAACTATTTTTATGCAATACCCATTTCATATCAAATACTAGTTAATGCATGTTCATTTTGTAAATAATTACAATTTTTAAATTTAATTATATTTTATCTATTTAATAAATTGATTATTTTTATTTATTTAATTTATCTCTTCTAATTTAGTATTTAATCTAAAGCCTTTAAATAAAATATTATACTTTTTTCATTAAATCACCTCGAATAATTATTTATTATAATTTATTTAATTTCTTTAGTTAATCTCTTTATCTATTATATTTTAATTATTCAATTAATTTCTAGCTTTGACTATTTATTATATAATATTTAATACATATATATTTTAATAATTTATTCTTTGAATAATCTATTATTTTATTTGAATCATTTAATTCTCCAATTAATTTATATTAAATTTCCAAATTTATTATTATCTAATTGGTGTTTTTCATAGGGTTCCATTCCTTAAGTCACTACTGGCGAGACTCCTCCTCGGCCATATGTCTGCCTTCGACAGTTAACCTGCAACCAGCTTATGCTCGGCAAAAAGTCATCAGATCATGATAATTAAATTGCATTATCATTATCACATAAAAATCTAATAAAAAACATTATCATCATTAAACATCATAATGAACATTATTCATCATCATTAAATAACGACATTAATCATAGCAGTAAAACATCATAAATAGCATTAAAATATCATCATCCTAAAATAACTAACCATCATAAATAGCATTAAAATATCATCATCCTAAAATAACTAACCATCATTAATGTCACTAAACAACATAATACCATCTAACATTATTATTAATGTAATCAAATCGTGTGTAAAATGTCAACAGTATAAGTATCTGGTATAGAAAAGTAAATTTTGTAAATGTCGGAGGATTTGGTTAATATTGAGAGGGGGGATGAATCAGTATTAACAATAATTTCAAACTCAAAACACTAATAACTAACTGTTCAACTATTTTATCAAAGCAACTCATTAAGTGTTCATCAATATGCATAAATTGAAAGTAAAACATAACAGCACATCAAAACATTCACTATATAAACACCATGTTTTTCATGTGGAAACCAAAATAGGAGCCTAGCCTAGTTAGAAGCTTACAATAATGCCCTGTTAGGAGAAGACTCTGTTAGGAGTCACCTGGTTAAGGGATTTAGATGATGAGCCCTGTTAGGATCTTTTGACCTATTAGGATCAACCTCGCAAGAGGATTTAACACTTAGATCTTGAGTTGCCCGGTTAAGGGATTTATAATGTAAGGCCTATTAGGACCTACCTGGTTAAGGGATTTGATTGATGTAATTGTTAGAGAACAATAGTGAATGATCTGGGTACAACAATTAACTACTTGCTTGATCAGATCCAATTAAGCTCCAAATATGCTACTCTCTGGCAGATCTCATACTTTGGTTTGGGCTCACACTTTTTTGAAAATCACCAACACAACATGCATCAACTATACCGACATAAATAACCTTTTCAACTTAGTCGATTACAAAACCCTAAGAATTATGACATAGATCATCATAGATCTTTTACAACTCATTACAGGTCATGATTGATCATCCTATGGATCATTACAATCAATTACAAATCAATTACAACTATTCAATGATCATCACATCTCGATCTCATACAAAGTCAAACCCTTAGAACACTTCGCTAAGAACTTTGCATATTCCCAAGAATTTCGCTCTCCAAACGTGTCAAAACATCTTTCAAACACTTCACGTAGTTTGTGTCACATCATCACCAACATTTGAACTTGATGTAGATAACCACCAAACCAAGAATCATTACTGGTTAAGAGAATTATTTATCAGTCCTTAAACCCTTCTTAAACCCTCGCAAAAATACAACAGAAACCATAAACATGATTTCTGATAACCAAAACATGATGTGGTTTTGGTTAGATATATATTACAATGGTACAAGCTCACATTCCAAACCACAACACTTCAATCATCACCAATCACCACATCAAATCAAAACATTCCTCGTTTCCTGGTTAAGGTCCTAATTCCTAGTTCACTGTCTATAATATGGGTAAGGCATTTTTGGTAGACCAAAAAGACTTAGATGACAAAATACAACACAGTAAACATCAGTTGCCATCAATGTCAACACAAATAATTAATCAAAGTCATCTGATCATGCAATCTCAATCTCTTCATCACAATGTCATCACAAACAGTTATTTACCGGTTCAGTCACCATTCTTCATCTTCATCAGTTATGCTAATCATGCCAACATTATCCCCCTTTGGCATTGATGGCAATAACAACATAAACTTCAACATATTGAACTAAAATCATGCTGCTCAGTTCTGAAACTTCTCTGTTGTACTTCACTCTTTTGTCAATTATTCTCTTTTCTTCTTCTCCTACAACTGAATCTTCATTTATTCTCCCCCTTTATGTTACACATCTTCTCCTCCTTAGGCTAATATATTTCTTCTCCCCCTTTGACAACAATGCCAAAGGTGAATATGCATCACCGATCATCAAATCTTATTTAAGTTGCTTCCCCTACAGAGTAGCCACCATTTCATCAATCCTCATTGAAAAATATTTTGTAAGCCCACTAGATTGATGCATCTCCAGAATCTTAGTTCTTCTTATGTAGGGGTCTGACCCCTAATATACCTTCGAGGTACTCAAAAGTAGTCTTCGGCAATGGTTTTATGAAAATGTCTGCAAGATTCTCTTTGCTTGTCACATACTCCATTCCGACTTGTGTTTCTTGTATTCTCTCCCTTAAAAAGTGTTATTTAAATTCCATGTGCTTTGTCCTTGCATGTAACACAATATTTTCTTAAATATTGATAGCAATTGTATGATCACAATAAATAGTTACCGGTTCAAACATATCAAGTTTAAATCCTTCTAATACATGTCTCATCCAGATTGTCTGTGTGCAATTCATTGGTGCTGCAACATACTCTACCTATGTTGTTGACTATGATACACATGTTTGCTTCTTACTTGTCCAAGCAACCAATCTACCTCCAAGAAGAAAATCTCCACCGCTAGTGCTTTTCCGGTCATCAACATTGCCTGCCCAATCTACATCAGTAAACACTTCCAAAGAAAAATCATTTTTATAAGGATACCATAAACCATAATCTATTGTGCCTTTCAAGTACTGGAATATCATTTTCACCGCTGTCAAGTGAGTCTCCTTTGGATCCTTCTAAAATCTAGCAACCAAACCAACAACATGTGCAATATTAGGCCTACTGTGAACAACATAATGCAATTTCTCAATCATGGACCTGTATTCTTTTTCATCAATAGAGGGTGAATCATCTTGTTTAGACAGTTTACAACCTATTGCCATAAGAGTACCAACTGATTTACAAACCTCCATGCCAAATATTTTCAACACTTCCTTTGCATACTTACTCTGACAGATAAATATTCCACCATCCAATTGTTGGACCTGCAACCCAATGACAAACTTAATCTTACCAATAAGAGACATCTCAAATTCTTTCTTCATCTCCTCAGAAAATGACATACATATATCATCATCACCTCCAAAAATTATATCATGTATAAATACTTCAGCTATCAACACTATGTCTCCATCAATCTTAAGATATATGTTACTATCCTCACTGGTACACTGGAATCCTATCTTGATCAGGTGTGCATGCAATCTTTCAAACCATGCCCTCAATGTTTGCTTCAATCCATACAGTGCCTTATGTAACTTCCAAACCATATCTTTATCATCAGTTAAAGAAAATCCATCTGGTTGTTCTATGTACACTTCTTCCTCAAGGATTGCATTAAGAAAAGTAGATTTAACATCCATTTGGTAGACCTTAATTCCTTTAAATGTATCATAAGCAAGTAACATTCTTACTCCTTCCAATCTTGCCATTGGTGCAAAGGTTTGTCCATAGTCTTCTCCTTCTTCTTGTGCATAGCCTTTGTGTACCAACCTTGCCTTTTTCATTCAACTTGTTTCTAAAGACCCATTTAGTGTCAATCACATTCTTGTCTTCCAGTCTGGGAACAAGTGTCCATGTATTATTCTTCTCTATCTGATCCAATTCCTCATTCATGGAATTAATCCAATCATCATATTTCAATGCCTCCCTTATTGATTTAGACTCTATAGTTGAAATTGGATAGGAGTTTTCTCTAATTTTCCTTCTTGTTTTTACACCAGCATTTTTATCTCCTATAATTTATTCTTATGAATGATTCAGTTAGACATATCTTGGTATCATTGGTTCTGGTGTTGTGCCTTCTATTTCATGTTCTTCATCTTGTTCATCTCTCTCTTCATTTATCGGTTGAGCACCTATTTCTACATTTTCTTGCTCATCATTCTTTTGTACTTTCATTTCAATGAACACAAGTTTTTCCTCATCTTTGTGAGGTTCAGATCTGCAAGTCTTATCAAATTTATCAAAGAGTTCATGTACCTTCACATTTGCACTCTCAATGATCCTTTTTGTTCTCTTGTTATAACATTTGAAGGCCTTACTCTTTGTAGAGTAACAAAGAAAAATACCTTCATCACACTTTGCATCAAACTTTCCAGTGTAATCATCATGTTTAATGAAACATATTTTCCCAAAAATTTTAAAGTAACTTACATTAGGAGTCTTCCCATGCCACAATTCATAAGGTGTTTTGTTATTACTTCTCTTGACAAGTACCTGGTTCAAAGTGTAGACAGCAATGCTAACTGCTTCTCTCCAAAATATTTTTGGTACTTCACCTTGAATCAATATGGTTCTAGTAGCTTCAACAATTGTTCTATTCATTCTCTTTGCTATCCCATTTTGTTATGGAGCTAACATTTGCCTCTTGATTCCCTTATCATCACAAAACATCACAAACTCATCAGAAGTAAATTCTCCTCCCCAGTCAGATCTCAAACATTTCAAATTCTTCCCTATTTCTTTCTCAACTAAAGCTTTGAATGCTTTGAATTTACTGAATTCCTCAAACTTTTATTTTAGAAAACTTACCCACATCATCTTGGAAAAATCATCAGTGAAAATCATGAAATATCTATCACCAAAATAGCTCTTAGTCCTTATAGGACCACAAAGATCAGTATGAACCAAATCTAGAATATTTTCTGAAGAGAAAGACTTACTCTCGAAAGATATAGAAGTCATATTACCCATATGACAATCCTTACATAACACATTATCCAGTTTAACAAGCTGGGGCACACCTCTCACAATACTAGATTTACTAACCTTTATCAAATTATCAAAATTAACATGACAAAACCTACTGTGCCATAACTAGCTGCCTTCAATCTTTGCCACCAAACAACTATTCACATTAGTATTCAAAGGAAATAGATTACCTTTTGTCTACTTTCCAGTAGAAATCAATTCTCCATTACTTCCAAGAATCCTACACACTCCACTTTTAAATTCTAGAAGATATCCCTTATCATTTAATTGACCAACACTCAAAAGCTTATGTTTTAATCCATCAACCCAAAAGACATCATTTTCATTTCTTTTTCCATTTAATGAAATAGTTCCTTTACCTTTAACCATGCAGGGTGTGTTCTTACCAAATCTTACCACACCGCCATCAAATTCTTCAAGAAATAAGAACTTGTTTCTATCACCGGTCATGTGGTGTGAGCAACAACTATCTATTATCCATTCATCACTGTTATCCATGTGAGACACCAATGCATTTTCATTAGTCAGGTCTTCCTTCACAGCAACACACTATCTCCTCATTGTCTCTTGGTATTTGATCACTTGATCAACTATTAATGTTTGTTTGCTTGATGCAACCAATACTTGTATGAAGTTAGAATGTTGAATGATGACTATTTTGTATGTTGTCATTGATGGTAACTATGTATCTTAAGTCATCCAAGTGCTACAGTGCAACTGGTAAGACTTAACCGGTGTACCAAAAATGGTTTTTTTCAGTATTGGTTATTTGGACTTCAATCAGTAAAAGACTGAAATTGTTACATTTTGACAACTGGTAAGTGAAAATAAAGAAGAATGAGACGATGTGGTTTTGTAGCAGAATTGAAGCTATTAGATGAAATATGTTCATGACTGCATGTACAGATTCAATCAGGTGAATGAGATTTGTCTGATAGAACACATAATTGGATTTGTTATGTGGGTGGCCGACATAACTAAAGCGTACAATGCAAGATTGTCTAGATGCATTAAACCTAGGGAATTATAACAAGGTTCTAGCCGACCTTATGATAATTTTAAATGTGTGATGAGGTATGAAAGGATATATATATGAGCTTGATAGTGTCTGTAAAGCGGAAAATCGCGGTCGAACTCTAGTTGGTCTCCCCTCTTCTAACTCCGAGGAGAGAGAAGGGAGGTTCTCTAGGATTCGATGGGTTTTCACTTAGGGGGAAGACTTTACATTCAAAAGAGGGGTTGAAACTCATAAGATTCAATCCCACATGATGTAACATTGGATGCTAAATGAATTTCAAGGGTTTGGAAAGCAAAGCTACCCTCTTTTGTAAAGAATGTTGATTAAGGAAATTAAGCTAAGGATGCATAGAAAGTCATAAAGACTCGCTTATAAACTGAGTTTAGGTTATAGGATGAAGCTACGGACCTGGAATTAGCAGTAGAATGTCGATACGGTGCTATCCTGCAAATTTGAGAAAAAGTTGTCGGGACGATGGCGCCCGGCGCCACGGTCCTCCGAAAAATCCGCGAAATGAAGTGGGATCGGTTCGTCTCTGCACAAGGATTCCAAATCTTCAATCTCAGCCGCGTACCTGCAACCTACACACAGAAAAGCGAAGACGATTGGGGGGTTAGGGATTAGGGGTTTGCCTTTAGGTCAAACCCCGGTTTTGGAATTAACCAAGAAATGAGCAAGTGCTGTAAATGTAAATGACTGTAATGTAAAACAAGTACTAATACCTTGTTCTAAGGATGTTTGTATCCTTATGTGCAAAGGTTTAGATGTTGTGTGTTGTAGTATGTAGCATGTAATAAGTGATCTCCTCTTCAATGGTTGAATCCTTGTCTTGAATGCAACACTTAGCCTTGAATGGAGACTTGGAATGATCAATTGCTTGAATGCTTGAATGCTTGAGTATAGTTTCCACGCTTTGTACACATATTCTCTTCATGCCAAATGAGAGAGAAAAATGTAGTTTATATACTTGTCAATTAGGGCTGATAGACTGATTTTCCCGACCTTAGGCCGACCAGGGAAGTATATTTCCAAATTGCAATAAAAAAGACCCGATATCACTTAGGAAACCGGGCCCAAAATAGGACCTAGGGACCAGGGCGCTGGGCGCTCTGGTCCCACCTCCGGGACAGCGGGGTGCAAGGAGGTTCAGGCCAACGGTGCTTAAAAAATGCAGTTTTCAGTGTCGTGAGCAAGTTTTGGGGTCTCCATTCAGGTTGCGTGTTGCGTCGCCATCGTGAAGACCGAAATGCAGTCGAAATTGCAAGTGTCACAATTTTAGGACGCTACATTTAGCCCCCACTTTAGCGGGAGTATGTATGCTCATACTTCCGGTAAAGTACAAGGAAACAACGTTGAAAGACTTTCACCACGTCAAGGAGGCAAGATACACCAAGCCCCCAGTGGACTAAGGATCTTACAACTTTGATTGACAAAGTAAAAGGGAAGATCACGAGGAAGAACCATGACTGTCAGTAGTAAGGTTCCCTCACTATGAGTCATGCAAAAGAAATACCAAAAATCTTCAAGACAAAGCTAAGTTTGCCAAGAAATTTTCAAGTATCTTTGAAAGGATAGACAGGGTGTATGCCCCCCTACGTTAAAGCGATCGCACATGCCTCAACGGGGGTGATTGGTTTAACGTAGTGATACACATAAGAAATGAGAAAGGAAAAGGAGCACGTTATCGCAAAGATTTAGCCCCTAAGTGTGAGATAAACCCAAGGATAATAGACACAAAACACAAAGCACAAGGTGACTTCGCTTTCCTCGGGGTCAGTATGCTGTATGATAAGTCATGTATATATATCATATGTATGTATGCATAATTGTTCTTCATTCCCCAATCAAAGAAGGTCACCTAGAAGAAGGGAACACATGTGTCTTTTGAGTCAACATGAGAGAGACCAAAGAGATCTCAATGCTTTGCATCGTCCTCAAGTAGACAACACTAAGGACGACAAAATAGAAGAATGAGAATAACATATAGAAGAAGTAACAAAAGAGAGGGGGAGAGAATCTGCCATGCTAATGTAACTAGTCTAGCATGTCATCTACCCCCCGATCTTGCTGATCAATATTTCGGGAAGGCAGGGAACACGCTAGAGGAGGAACATCCAACACAGCAGATGGAGCTATCACAAGATCCAAACAAGGGCTATGTTCATGTTCCGAGCCACATTGTTCTTGTCTAGGAGCTAGGATAAGTGCTTTAGAAAATTCATTAGATAAATGGTTATCAACATCAACAAGTTCATATTCACTATCAGAAGCAAGAGGAGTAACATTTTCATCTATATCGTCATCAAGATTTATAAAAATAGGATCTTTAACTCGCACAGGATCAAGACCATCATGCATCTTATGTTTAGGAAATTTAGGCTCAATATCCGGCTGAGGAGAAAATGGAATAATGCTTGTTGAAGGTGTTTTTGGAGATTGTAAAGTTTGAGAAGCAGCTGCTTGAGCCCTAAGATGACGCTTTCGTCGGCGTTCCCGTGCAGAACGATTACGTCTAGTCTTAGTAGGAAGTGTAGAAGACTGAGGAGGAGGAATGTTCTCATCCTTATCACTTGGATGTTTAGGTTGTGGTCTCTTAGGCTGGATAATAGGAGAAGAAGAAGGTCTCTTCTCTCTATAAAAGGCAGGAGGAGGAACTGCTCCATACAAAGGAGGAATTTTCGGTTTCGGGAGAAGACCAAGTCCATCATGACGAGGAGGTATAGGTCTACTCTTAGGAAGTTTATTAGGTATAGACATAGTCGCATCCATAGGGACGGGTTGGGAATCTTCTTGGGGAAAGACATTAGTTTTGTCTTTCAAAGGAAGAATTTCCTTCTCAAGAATGATAGGAATGTCAAGTTTAGGTGCTCTAGGTTCACTTAGAGATAGGATCATATCTGTTTTCCACTTTTGATAAGATTTAAAAAGATGATCACTTCGCGGAGGAAGAGATTGGAATTGTTTGGGCCAAAAGTAATCAATAGGAACACTAGAGGTTCTTTCAGCTGGTTTAAAGAGACTATGATTGATAGTAACAACTTCACCATTATGGGGAAATTTCAAACACTTATGAATAGGAGAAGCAATAGCTTTCATGGAAGATAGCCAAGGATAGCCAAGCTTCACACGAAATTGTTCGGAAGAAGGAATAATAGCAAAGTTCACATCAAGAGATTTATTATGGACCTCAATAGGCAATGTAATAGAACCAATCGCAGGAGAAGAAAATGCATCAAATAACTTCACAACCACATCTGTTTTGTCATGGATCACTTGATTCAATTGCAAAGTAAAAAGAAATTCTTCAGTAATAACATTAACCATGCATGAAGGATCAATAAGCACTCCATGGCAAGGTGTATTCTTGACTTTTGCAACTATGTATAAAGGACCATCAGGTGCTCTAATGGTTTCACTAGAATCAAATGTGATGGAAGGTTCTTTAGGGTTTTCTTGCTGCTCTACAAAGTTAATCACATTCGGAGTCATAGACACAAGACCATCAGATGAGAAAGAGGAATCATTAGCCTCAATCGCATTAGAGGTATGAGAGGTATGAGAAGGTAATGGATCAGTAAAAATCTAAAGATTTTGGTTAGGAGGAGCTACAGATGTGTTGCCTTTATCATTCACTCCAGAAACAGAAATAGTATTATTATCAATCAAATCTTGAATTTTACCCTTTAAAGAAAAACATTTTTCAGTATCATGCCCAGGCTGACGATGAAAGTGACAAAAAGATTTGTGATCAAAATAAGGTGAAGTAATCTTTGCAGGATCAATTTGTCTTATAGGAGGAAGAGTAAGCACATTTTGTCCCAATAACTTATTCATAATATCATGCAATGATTCATTCAAAGGAGTATACTTTCTTTCTTTCCTGAAAAATTTAGAAATAGGAGGCACACCTGATGCTGCATTCACATTGTTGTTGATGATGTTTTCATTGAATTTGATGTAATCTCTGTTCGGTTTAAACTTCCCAAATGGTTGTTGACTGCTATCACCCTTATCACTCGGAGCCATAGGATGTGATTGTTCCATTTGACTCATAGTCAGTTGATAATTGTGAAGAGTTGCACACAACTGTTGGAAAGAAGTAAACTCAGAAAATAGAAGTTTGTCTCGAATATCTTTTTGTAAATTAGAAATAAAGATTCTTTGAATATCATTGTCAGGCACTGGAAAAGAAATTTGAGCATACAAATGCTTATATCTACCAATGAAATCAGTCACTTTTTCTTTAACACCTTGTTTACAATGCATTAAATCAATCAAAGTAACTTTAGGACTTATATTGTTTTGAAATTGTTGAATGAAAGCATTTGCAAGTTGTTCAAAAGAAGTAATAGAATAAGAAGGCAACGAGCAATACCATTGTAGGGCTTTGTCTCTTAATGTTCTGGTGAATAGTTTTGCAAGCAACCTTTGGTCATAAGCAAAATCAGTACATATTGTTTGAAAAGTCTTAACATGTGTTAGAGGATCTCCTTTACCATTATAAAGCTCCAAATGCGGGATTTCAACATGCTTAGGAGGAATAGCTCGAACAATGTCAAGAGAAAGTGGGCTCGCAACATCAAATGTGGGCACACTAAACTTAGATTGATTCATAGAGGCAATTTGTTGCTGTAAAGAAGAGACAGTTTGTGCAAGATTATTAATGGTAGCTTCAGTCGAAGAGTTCATATTAGGTGTGTTAGATTGAGATGGAGGTGTGATGTTATTGAAAGAAGGTAAAGAGTAAGGTGGTGGGACCCTATGATAGTCAACCATAGGGGATGATTGGATAGGAGGAACACTACAAGGAGGAATGGAATGGTTAAATGAATTGCCCCCTTGCGTCATGTTCATTTGTGAAGATGTAATAGGAACACTTATTGAAGGAATGAATGAAGAAGTCGGATTGAATGAAGGAATAGGGTTAATTGAAGAAAGAGGATTGCCCCCATGACTAGTGATCACAGGAGGAATGTCTTGTATAGAGGTAGCCATGATGTTTGATGTAAAGGTAGGTAAACTAGCAATAGAAGTGGTCAAAGGAATAGAATGATTGACTTGTGTAGGAGGTTGTGTATAACCTAAAGATTCAGCACAACTCTTCATAGGCATCACATTCGAATCCACAATGTGTGCGATACCACGTAAAACATCAATTCCATTCTTATCACTTTGAAGCATACGTTTTAGACCCTCAATTAAAGGAAGAGCTTGACTATCGGGATACTCATGAGACATCCATTGGTGAAAATCATCAAATTGGTTATCCAATTTGGAAAGTTGTTCAACAGAAACTTCATGGGGAGCTTCTTCATCATTAGGAGGATTAGAGGAATTACCCATGTCCTCGTTAAAAAGGCTATTCAAATTAGGTTCCATCTCCTCGGTAATTAAACCTCGGAAAGACTTAATTCTACGGCTTCGTCTAACGGGAATAGTGTAAGTAGGGCTTATTGTTGTAAAACTCATGCACTAGAGAGAGAGAGAAGATTTTGATTTTAGAGGTAGCAATTTTCAGTAAAACCAGCCAATCTTCCAGATTTAAGCTGTTAAATGCAATCACAACAGTCTCCCGAAATTTCGGAAAAAATGTTCGGGACTGTGGTGCTCGGAGTGCAACACGGTCCTTGCAACTTTTTTCGAAATTTGCAAGGATGAAAGGTATGATGATTTTAGAGCTAATCTGAAAAAATTGAGTGATTTTATGATCTGTAGATAGGCCAAATTAAAGTTGCAATCTCAAAATTGAACCCTATCAAGATTGTCGAAAAATGCAAAATTTGAATTTTGAAAAAGAGAGGGAAACTGAAATTTTGAATTTTATGATTTTAGAGGGAATGTCAAAAGCAGTGCAAGTTTTGAAATTTAAAAATTGACTCAATTTCACGCTAAATTCAATTTTGAAAGCGGAAATCAAAGTTGTTGTAATTAGGCACTTAATTTCAAAAGTCACAAAATGCAAATATTTGAATAAAGTACTGAAATTTCGAATGAATGCAAATACAATTTTCAGATCTAAGACAGTAAGAACACAATTTTGACACAAAATTTCAGTTTCGATAATTTTTGAATGATTAGGAGCCTTAAACCAAGCAATCACAAGACCAACTTTGACTGTAATTTTGAAAGTGTTAAAATTGATAAAATCAGCCAATATTCTAGATTTTAGCAGGAAAATATAGCAAGATCTCGCTCCCGAAATTTTGGAAAAAATGTCGGGGACGATGGCGCTTGGAGTGCAACACGGTCCTCGCAACTTTTTTCCAAATTTTTAGAGATGAAAGATATTGTGATTTTATTACAGAATCCAAAGTTACAGCTGATTTGGAGATGTTTTGATCGGTCAAATTGTCAAACAAAGGTTGAATTAAGAGGGTTTCAAAAATTAGGGTTTTGACATTTAACCACTTAATTTTCAAAATTAAAGTACAGATATGAATTGATAATTTATAATAGAAAAGCAGATCTGAAGCAAGCATTAATAATTAAACATTTCGCAAGTTCAATGTTCAAAAAAAGAAAATTTAGGGTTTTTATGCAATCACCTCTAAAATTTTAAAAAAGATCAAACATGGAAATGTAATCAAGGAATCAATTTTCAGATCTAAGCATGAAAAATCAGAAAGGATGTTCACGTCGGGTTCACCAAAATGTAAAGCGGAAAATCGCGGTCGAACCCTAGTTGGTCTCCCATCTTCTAACTCCGAGGAGAGAGAAGGGAGGTTCGCTAGGATTCGATGGGTTTTCACTTAGGGGGAAGACTTTACATTCAAAAGAGGGGTTGAAACTCATAAGATTCAATCCCACACGATGTAAGATTGGATGCTAAATGAATTTCAAGGGTTTGGAAAGCAAAGCTACCCTCTTTTGTAAAGAATGTTGATTAAGGAAATTAAGCTAAGGATGCATAGAAAGTCATAAAGATTCGCTTATAAACTGAGTTTAGGTTATAGGATGAAGCTGCGGACCTGGAATTAGCAGTAGAATGTCGATACGGCGCTATCCTACAAATTTGAGAAAAAGTTGTCAGGACGATGGCGCCCGGCGCCACGGTCCTCCGAAAAATCCGCGAAACGAAGTGGGATCGGTTCGTCTCTGCACAAGGATTCCAAATCTTCAATCTCAGCCGCGTACCTGCAACCTACACACAGAAAAGCGAAGACGATTGGGGGGTTAGGGATTAGGGGTTTGCCTTTAGGTCAAACCTTGGTTTTGGAATTAACCAAGAAATGAGCAAGTGTTGTAAATGTAAATGACTGTAATGTAAAACAAGTACTAATACCTTGTTCTAAGGATGTTTGTATCCTTATGTGCAAAGGTTTAGATGTTGTGTGTTGTAGTATGTACCATGTAATAAGTGATCTCCTCTTCAATGGTTGAATCCTTGTCTTGAATGCAACACTTAGCCTTGAATGGAGACTTGGAATGATCAATTGCTTGAATGCTTGAATGCTTGAGTATAGTTTCCACGCTTTGTACACATATTCTCTTCATGCCAAATGAGAGAGAAAAATGTAGTTTATATACTTGTCAATTAGGGCTGATAGACTGATTTTCCCGACCTTAGGCCGACCAGGGAAGTATATTTCCAAATTGCAATAAAAAAGACCCGATATCACTTAGGAAACCGGGCCCAAAATAGGACCTGAGGGACCAGGGCGCTGGGCGCTCTGGTCCCACCTCCCGGACAGCGGGGTGCAAGGAGGTTCAAGCCAACGGTGCTTAAAAAATGTAGTTTTCAGTGTCGTGAGCAAGTTTTGGGGTCTCCATTCAGGTTGCGTGTTGCGTCGCCATCGTGAAGACCGAAATGCAGTCGAAATTGCAAGTGTCGCAATTTTAGGACGCTACAGTGTCATAGATGATGAGCGAATTTTGTGTTTTCTGATAGTGCGATGATCAAAGGAGTTGATAGATGAAGTCTATGTGATGTTGTAATTTTTTGAAGTGGATCTTATCAGACACTGAAGGTGTTATATTGAGATTATTTGTACTTGTTGTCTCCCTAACAATTGTAGGAAGAAAATCTTCTTAAAATGTAACTCCTAATAGGATGATGTCGGATCCTAACAGGTCTAATCATTAAATCCTCTAACCAGGTGACACATTAACTTGTGTTTGCAAATCTCAGTAACTTGGGTAGCTCCTAATAGGGCTGGTCCTCATAGGCCTTCTTGTAAAGCTCTTAACCGGGCTTAGACACTTCTAAAAGCGTGTTTCCCTAACCGAGTGTTGTAGACCTTAACCAGTCAGATCTCTATACTACAGATAATGGATCTTGTGGGTACCAACTCCCACCGTGGTTTTTCCCATTTGGGTTTTCCACGTATAAACTCTTGTGTCATGTGGTTTATGCTTTATATGGTGATTGCATACTTGGTGTTATTTCTTAAATGCCTATTGAGTTTTAAGTTGGTGAAATTAATAATTAGATTTGTATTATTTTTACTATCACTGATTTACCTCCCCCCCCCCCTCTCAATGCCTTATAAGTTTATCAATTGGCATCAGAGCCTAAATTCCTTAAGGCTTAACTGCTTGGAAGGGATCTCTAATCCTAAGGAAAATATGGGGGAAGGAATGAGCTATAGAGAGATGGCTAGAGAACTTGTTGAAACCAAGGAAGAACTTGAAACCCTAAGAGGCAAATACAGGACATTATTAGCTTAAAGGAAAGAATTGACCGAACAATTGTTGGAGATCTTTGACAGCAACTCTTCAGATGAGGTGAACATTGATGCACTGGTTGAATAAGTGGAGAAGTTGAATAGTGAGAAGACTAACCTAAGAAGAGAGATGGAAGAACTTACAATCCGGATGAGTGAGGAACTTGAAGCTAGAAGAAAGGCTGAGGATCAAAACTAAGATAAAGAGCATGAAATATTTAAAATTAAGAGGGAGAATGCAACTTGTATGAACATTGGCATGAGGAGAAAGAAGATAACCGAGACACCTTCCCTATTGCAAATGAAGAATAGCATTAGTATGTTGAGTGACAAGTTTGATGATATTTTATGGGGAAATTTTAAGAAATTTCAGAAGACAATGCATGCTAGGGAACGCATACCGACAAAGGTAGTCAATCGGTATGAGGATTCTATCTATTTTATGGTTGACACAGATACATGCTTGATGGAAGTTGTTATTCCTATGACCACATGGGTAAAGCCTGTGGATTATGAAGTAGATAAATATCTACTTGTTGCTTATGTTGATCATTTGTTAGCTCAACTGGTTGATACTACTGCTGAGAGGTTTGGAACCTACAAGGAGAAAGTACTAAAAGTATACTCTGCATTACAGCAACCAGTGATAGCAAAGAAAGAAAGAAAAGAGGTAGAGGCCTTTGTTGAATAGGCCAGATTCATTAAGGAATAGATAGCAACAACAAGAGCCAAACATGAGGCCACATAAGGTGGAACTTCTATTGTACCAACCGATACCTCCACTGGTAAGATGAGAAACTTAAGAAGTAGAAAATAATAAGGTAGAAGAAACAAAGGTAAAGCCTATTGAATCCCAAAGTGGTAAACCCTATAAAATACAATTTTGGAGGAAAGGTAAAGCTATTGAACCTCCTATTGTGCCTTCCCAAACCGGTAAAAGAAAGAAAGAAACGGCTCATAAACTGGTGATAGATGTAGAGGATACAAAACCAAAAGAAGATAAGAGAGAACTAAGGGCAAGTGCTAAGAAGAATAAGACTATTGGTAAAGGTAAAGAATCTAAGAAACTATTTACACTTGAATATTCTTTTAGTAGAATGGTTCGAATAGTTAAGGAGTATGGAATATAAAAAGGTTAGAACATATCATTTACTCATTTGTTTGAAAGGCAACAAAGATAAATTGAAGATGTAGCTATATTTAGTATGGACAAGTATAGTAGACCCTCATTGAATTACAAGGGAAAATTCCATATTCTTTATATAATTTGATTGATGCAAGGTGGCAAGAGGCAATTATCCTAGATAAAGAATTTATTGATTATACACTTAAACACTTGCAACCAAAAGAAACTGAAGAGAAAATTGAACAGATAAAGGTTGATACAAATGCATTGTTCGGATCAAAGAAGAGATTAACAAGAATGCCTGTTGGAGAGACCAAATCAGTTCAAAAGGAGACTTAGATTTTGTTGAAAAAGGCTTTAGGTCTCATCCCAAATGAAGAAGAGGAAAAAGATAAAGAAATTGAGAATGATATCCCTGTAAAGCCAACGTCAGAAGAACTTCCTGAAGGTGTAAAGATCACAGATTTTGAGCTAGACAACATCTATATGTAAGATGATCTTGTTGATACCAAACCGATAGATATACTAGATGATGATACTGGTGATGCTGATAATGTTGTTAATATTAGGGTAAAAGCACAAAACTATGTCACATTTCAGGCTAACTTATCAGCACAAGTGAATTTAAGTATTTTCACTAAAAATTAATTTTAGTCAAACATATGGTCTATATAGATTCATTATAGCTAAGTTATATATGGGCCACAACTTTTCCAATTGGAAGTGTCTACTAAATTTATATTTTATACTACTTTTGGTCTAATTACAAAAAAAAATAAAACTCAATGTTTCAACAACTCCTACTCTTATAAATAATATTTTTATTGAAATGTAAAAATACCCTTTTATAGATTTATAAGCGAATTTTTCAAAATATATATCTTTTAATATTTTAATTTTTTTTATATTTAATATTTTATTTTTATTCAAAGTAGATCATCAGCACTGAAATATAAGGTTGATTATCTTCTGAAGGAAAAATACTAAAATTTATTAAAAAATTCAAAAAAAATGATGAAGTAGAGAAAAGAATTTATGTCAAGATGATATAATTATTTTATAATTTGGATAAATAATTAATTAAAAAAGGTGGTGGGAATTGGAAAGAGTTATATTTCAGCACACACAACTTTTCAAATTTATTGAAAAACAAATAAAAAATAGTAAAAATATATCCATGCACTAAACTTTCAAGTTATCAATATACAAAAAAATTCAAGAAAAAAAGGTAAAATTTACTAAATAAAGTGTGGTGGCTTGTGTAGCTTCAATTTCAACATTTTTTCAACAACTAAATTATAGTGTTTACTTTATAAAAAACTACATTCAAATAATTTTTTAAATTTTTGTTAAAATTACAAACATAAAATGGACATAAGAATATAAATTTTATTAGTTTACATCATTTTAAAATTCAAAACATATATTTCACTTTCTATTGATTTAATTTAAAAAGTTGAATCAACATTGACCATTTCCTTTATAAAAGTGTGACATAGCTTTGTAATTTTACCATCTAACACTGTTGACAATATAGATATTTTTGAAGTTGATGTATAGATGTTTGAAACTCAGTGGGAATAGGAAGAAAACAAATACAAAAAGAAAGCAAAAGACAAGTGCTCAACTGAGCAACCGATAGATGCACAGTCAATAGAGACTCAAACTGTACTAGTCAATGTAAGTGTAGATGCAAATGTAAATGTTTCTACTGAGGATAATTAGAAGGATATAGTTGATAAGGAAGAGGAAGCTCCGGTGAAAGAACAAACTATTGAAAATCCACAACTGATCAAGGACACCACTAATGAAGAGAAGAAAACAGAGAAGGTGGAAGAGGAGAGGAGAACAAAAGAAATAAAGACGATTCCTAAGGTCCCTCCTAAATCCAAACTAAAGAAAACAATAGTTAATGATGGTGATGACTCTGTGAGCATTAAAGGTCCCATTAATATGGACAATTTAAGCTCTTCAGAGTTAATGGAGATTGCTACTATAATGCAATCCCATGCACAAAAGAAAAGATTGAAGGAACAACAAAGAGAAGCAGAGACTATAAGGACCACTATTGATATTTTGTCAAGTCTCCTACTGGAGACTGATATAGGACATTTTGCTACCCCTATTTCCAAACTTGGATAGTTAGTTGTTAATGTCGGTGAACAAATAAAAACCCTTGAAGAAGCTGCATACATTTCTATTGAAAAGGATTACAAGAAGAAAAGGGGAGAATAGATAATGGTTGAGATAGATAAAGGCAAAGTAGCCCTAACAGTGAATAAAGACTTGTTGAAGACTGAATTGAAAACTGGCTGTAAGATTTTGGCTACTATCTCCTAATTTTCATATTTTGTGCTGACTTGACAAAGAAGAGATTTGATACTAAGAAGGAGATACAAAAGTTAAGTGAAACATTCACACCGGTACAGGACTCAGTAATCACTTTTGGTAAAAAGGTTGTTGATTTACAACACCAGTTAGAACTATATGAACATGAGCAAGTTAAATGGGTCAAATCACTGAAAGAACTCTAGACTCGACTACTTCCAAAAGTAGATATTCTTTAGAGAGAATTCACAGAGTCAAAGGCAATTTTGGCTACTCCAGAGATAAGTACATTTGATGCTATGGAGGAGTTCCCAGCATAGATAATGACACATGTTGAGATTACCAAGACATTGTTAGAAATTTGGGACAATGATCTTAAATAGTTGAAGTTTCATTTTAGTGATTTTTTCTTGAGAATTGTATTGTAAAGACCTTAACACTTTTATCTCTATATATACATGCAGTTTTGATGACAAATTTTGATGTAATGTATGTATTTTACTTCTTTATTTTGCATTGTTGTCAAAGGGGGAGAGTAATTATTTTAAGAGCTAGTCAAAAATTTGTATGTACTGTTAAGGGGGAGTAATGATCTCATTTTTGTAACAACATGCAATTGCTAATATAGAGTGTATGTCATGAAGTCAATTGTTTTTTTGCACACTTAGTTAACAATATTTTACTAAGTGTTGCCATTAATGCCAAAGGGGGAGATTGTTGGCATTTGATCACTTGATCAACCAGTAATGTTTGTTCGCTTGATGCAACCAGTACTTGTATGAAGTTAGAATGTTGAGTGATGACTATTTTGTATGAAGTCCTATAGTGCAACTGATAAGACTTAACTGGTATAGCAGAGACAATTTATATTAGAACTGGTTATTAGGACTTCAACCAGTAAAAGACTGACACTGTTACATTCTGACAACCAGTACATAAAAATCATGAAGAATGAGATGATGTGGTTTTGCAACAGCATTTAAGACTATCAAATGAAGATATGTTTGTGAACGTATGTATAGATTTGATTAGGTGAACGAGATTTGTTTAATAGAATAGATTAGTTTATGGAGACCTAACTAGTAGTGATGAAAATCACTTAGATCAATATAGCGACACATAACTAGATTTGTTATGTTGGTGGCTGACAAAACTAAAGCATACAATGCAAGATTGTCTAGATGAATTGAATCTAGGGGATTGTAACAAGGTTCTAGCCGACCTTATGATGATTTTAAATGTGTGATGAGGTATGAAAGGATTTATATATGAGCTTGATAGTGTGAAAGATGATGAGAAAATTTTGTATTTTCTGGTAGTGTGATGATCAAAGGAGTTGAGAGATGAAGTCTATGTGATGTTGTGATGTTTTGAAATGGATCTTATCAGACACTGAAGGTGTTATACTTCTTAGATCATTGGTACTTGTTGTTTCCCTAATAGTTGCAGCAAGAAAATCCTCTTACACGTCACTCCTAACAGGGTGCAGTCTGATCCTAACAGGTCTGATCATTAAATCCTCTAACAAGGTGACACATTAACTTGTGTTTATAAATCCCAATACCTTGGGTAGCTCCTAACAGGGTTGGTCCTCACAAGAATTTTTGTAAATCTCTTAATCGGGCTTAGACACTACTAACAGGGTGTGCCCCTAACTGGGTGTTGTAGACCTTAACCGGTTAGATCTCTATACTGCATATGGTGGATGTTGTGGGTACTAACTCCCACCATGGTTTTTCCCATTTGGGTTTTCCATTTATAAGCTCTTGTATCATGTGGTTTATGCTTTATGTGGTGATTGTGTACTTAGTGTTATTTTCTACATGCCTATTGAGTTTTAAGTTGGTGAAATTAATAATCAGATTTGTATTATTTTTACTATCACTGATTCACTCCCCCCCCTCTCAATGCCTTATAAGTTCATCATTGGAATCATGTTCTAATTCTTCATTAGTTACTCCTTCATCAACTGCAACATAGCAATATTTTTCTTGTTTTCCTTTGAATTTCTTGAACTTTTCTTTTCTATTACCACTAGGACAATTTGCAGCAATGTGTCCAATCTTATTCTAGGAAAAACACTTCAAGGGTAATTTACCTTTATACTTACCGATGTCTCTAGGAAATCTTTTAGCGAATACTGCCTCAAGTTCCATCAAATGATCTTCATTATCATCCTCACCTCTTCTACTGCCATGACTAGACGTGCACTCATAATTATGAAAAATATCCATTCCTTTCCTAACAAAAGTACTGGTTACAAAAGCTTTGAAATCAGATTTAGATGGTTTTTAAACACTATTATCAAAGTTGTTTAACTGAAATACGATCAACTTTACAATAAGAGAATCAATAGTGACTTTATCTTTAGAGATAGATCTCAGTTCTTGAATTGTAGAAACTCTAATAGCATATTGTGGTAGGAGAGTTCTAAGCATTTTACTAACAACAATATCATCATCAATTTTATGTCCAACACTCTTAATACCACCTAAAACTTATTTAATCCTTTGCCATATTGTGCAATGTTCTCACCTTTAGCCATTTTCATGTCATCAAATTTGCCTCTTCAACTTTCTTCTTTTGGTCTTTGAACATGTTCATCTCCTCCATAAATCAATTCTAATTTCTCCTATACCTCAAATGCAGTTTCTAATCTATGAACATCTATATACTTAGAATCAGATAAAGTAATTACAACTGCTTCCAAGGCTTTAATATTTTCTTGTTTCTCTTTAAGCTCATCTGGTGTCAAGGGACAGATAGTAGGAGCAACATACTTGGTTAACACATGATTCCAATACTAAGCACCCAATCCTTTAATATATATCTTCATCCGGTCTTTCCATATCTAGTAGTTGTCCTTGATAAACTTGGGAGCCTCCTTCTTCATCATCTTTCTTTAGGATCTTTCCCTCAAGCTATTAAGCTTTCTACACATAGAGGACCAATGCTCTGATACCAATTGTTAATCTTAGAGGATCTCGTTAATACTGAGAGGGGGGGTGAATCTGTATTAACAATAATTTCAAACTCAAAACTTGAACTTATTGCTATGTCATAAATTGTACACCCTTTCTAGGGTGGTACAATTTCACACTTAGTTTAGCACCCACCTTAGTGTTTTTGCATATTGCATTGTTATTTCCCTTGAAGCATTTAATTAATTAATTTAATTAAATCTAAAGTCCTATTTCATCACTTCATACATCATAAAATTGGACCCTTTAGCCTAAGTGTGCCCTTTTTTATTTTATTCCTCCAATAAATCATTTAATCATAAACCCTAATTATGTCCTATTTGGATTTTAAGGTCTAATTTCACATATCAAAACACCTCAAAATTAGCTGTAACATTGGGATTTTCTCTAATATCATCATATCTAAGGACCATGAAAATTTGGTGAAAATTTGGTTGGACCGTCGTGAGAGTGCACATGGTCTTTGGCTTTTTTCTCAAAATTTTGAGATCACAATTCTATGATATTATAATGCTTAACCCCAAAATATTGGTGGTAAAATCAATTCCTAGGTTGGTCTAAAGGCAAAATTAAGATCTAGGGTTTCATACATAAGAGCTCTCTTTCTTCATCTGAAGGCAACTAAGATCTATCTAATCAAAGAGAGTTTTCAGCAAAGCAAGCATAAGGAGCCTTCAATGCAGTGAAAGAGAAGCCTATGTGGAGTCTTCAACAACATTCAACAACATTCATCAAGTATTTGTCAATAATTCATCATCAATTAGGAGCATTGAAGACATTGAAGAGTAATAGGAGATCTAGTGGCAATATCTCTCCCTTGGGGATTGGTATGATTTCATGTTATTTTCATGTCTTTGTATGAGCTTCTTTACATAAATTTTTATATTTAAATTCATGTTTTAGATCATTTAGCAAATTTGATTTGAAGAATTGTCATTTACATTCACATTTACATATAGGGTTTACTCTCATGCATAGGGTAGCTCTAGTTTCTTATCATTTAGGATCTTGCATGCACACAAGGTTCTAGCACACACATTTTCAGTACATTATCGACTATTTGTGGAGGTGGAAATCACCAAAATAGGGGTTTGACTAAGGAAAAACCCCATATAGCTTCCCAAACCTTCCCTTTTCAGTTGCAGGTGCAAAAATAAGCATCCAGAGGCAGTTTGAGATCTGGAAAAGGCATCAGAACCACTCAGAAGTCTTAGAAGTGTAGAAATCTGTAAAGGATAGGGGTGTGGTGCCCTAGTCCTACCTAGGAAAGGGGCATGGTGCCTTGGTCCCTCTATTTTGCATTCAAATTTGTCAGGTTGCAGACTCAGAACATCTAGTTTGCAGTGTCTTAGTTGCAACTGCCTGTCTACAGAAATAGGATAGTGGCGTGGTACCCTGGTCTAGGTCAATTTTGTTCAATTTGAAACATTAGGTACACAACTAGAATCATCCCCCTTTCATGTTCTTAGTGTCTTAGATTTAGATTTGCAAGTTTGTTCAATTTCAAGTTCATTTGTGTTTCATTTTGTATCTCCTAGTCTATGTGATCATTCAAACCCTAGTTTTTCTCATCATTTGCAACAAGAGGAATAGAAACCCTAAGAGGTAATCCTTGGATTTCTCTTTCTCACAAGATGTAGCCAAAGTGAGCTATCTCCCTAGGCTCTTTCATATTCCCAATGTGTTGCAAAAGGTGGGATTAGGTCGTAGTCACCCGATCTCACTTTTCCCGCCACTACACTTATAAAAATTCTTCAAATCAAACATAAACCACTAATAAATTCTTTACCATTACCGATAATCATTGATAACCAACTATTAAATCGGTTTATCAGAATAGCTCATTAAGTGTTCATCAATAGGCATAAACTAAAAGTAAAATATAACATCACATAAAAGACATTCACCATATGAACACCATGTTTTCCATGTGGAAACCCAAATAGGAAAAAACCATGGTGGGAATTGGTACCCAGAAAAATTATGCACTCTTTCAAAATGTGTCTTGTTAGGAGCCTAGCCTAGTTAGAAGCTTACAATGATGCCCTGTAAGGAACAGACCCTGTTCGAAGTCACTCGGATAAAGGATTTAGATGATGAGCCCTGTTAGGATCAACCTCACAAGAAGATTTAACACTCAGATGTTGAGCTACCCGGTTAAGGGATTTACAATGTAAGGCTTGTTAGGACCTACCCGGTTAAGGGATTTTGACTGCTACAATTGTTAAAGAACAACAATGAATGATCTGGGTACAACACTTAATTGCTTTCTTGATCAAATCCAATTAAGCTCCAAATCTTTTACTCTCTAGCAGATCTCATACTCTAGTTTGGCTTCACACTTTTCTCAAAACCACCGACACAACAAACATCAACTGTATCGACATAAATAACCTTTTCAACTTAGTCGGTTACAAAACCCTAAGACTTACAACATAGATCATCACAAATCTTTTACAACTCATTACAAATAATCATTAATCATCATATAGATCACTACAATCAATTAAAAATTAATTACAATCGTTGAATGATCATTGCATCTCGATCCAGTACAAATTCAAACCCTTAGAACACTTCGCTAAGCACTTTGAATATTCCCAATAAATTCTCTCTAAAAATGCACCAAAACATCTTTCAAACACTTTACGCGGTTCGTGCCACATCATCACCAACATTTGAACTTGATTTAGACCACCGCCAAACCAAAAATCATTATCGGTTAAGAGAATTCTTTACCGGTCCTTAAACCCTTCTTAAACCCTAAAAAAAATACAACAAAAATCATAAACATGATTTCCGATAACCAAAACATGATGCAGTTCTGGTCAGATATATATTACAATGATATAAGCTCACATTCTAAACTGCAACACTTCAATCATCACCAATCACCGTATCAAATCAAAACATTCCTCATTTATCGGTTAAGGTTCTAATTCCTAGTTCACTGTCGATAATACTAGTAAGGCATTTCCAGTAGACCAAAAAGACATAGATGACAAAATACAACATAGTAAACATTAGTTGCCATCAATGACAACACAAATAACTAATCAAAGCAATCTGATGATGCAATCTCAATATCTTCATCACAAATAGTCTTTTACTAGTTGAATTACCATTCTTCATCTGCATCAGTTATGCCAATCATGCAAACAAATCTAACTAGGGTCTAAATCAGGTCATGACAGTTAGGGGTATTATTTTAAAAATTAATGCACTGGTGATTTTTATTTTGAGCAATAAGAGAGCCTATGAGATTATTCTATGTCCAAAGGACAACAAGTCCACCAAAAGAACTATCAAAACTCATAGAAATCAAGTGGGAAATAGGGCCAAATAGAGTTACAAACGTTCAAACAAGACTCTAGACACTTCTTAGTTTCCTGCAAAAGAAAAATATTTGGTTTTAATTCTTTCACCAGATTCTTAATCACAATCTAGTTATGGGGTCCATTCAAACCTCTTACATTCCAAGAGTGAATAATAATTTCTTAATCTTCAAGGAGGAAAACTACTCCAATGTACATTGACAACCATTAGCCACATCCCTTACAACACTAGTCTACCTCACATCCTTTAACGATTTCCTTCCCACTCTAGAGTCCCTTCCTAAATCTATAATCTATTGGAATCCAAGAACACTGAAGGGGGCGGGGGGTGAATCAGCATTCTGCTGGTTAGAGTAATTTTAACCTTATTAACAAATCCACTTATTAACCGATATGCATAAAAGAAAGTAATAGCAAGTAATATCAATGCAACCACATGAATCAACACCATAACACATATATTTATATGTGGAAAAACTCAAAGAGGAAAACCACGGTGGGAATGGTGACCCAGAATATCTATCCACTGGCCAAATCAATAAAAAATAGAAGAGGGGCCTGCACATGTAGGAAGGCACACTACCTAGGGAACACTCCTCATCACAAAAGGAGCCTCATTGACTAAAGATCCAAATACTAGATTACAAACAAAAACTGAACTCAAAATGTGCATCTGCTATGCTAGATGAGTTCTGGTTAAAGCAATGTCTATATCGATTATACTGTAACCTCCCTTATCGATATCTTAGATCACTTCCCAATCCTCTAGACCATTAATCAAGACTGATTGCAGATCTTTACATTCACATTCTATTGATCAAGATAACATCACAAAACCTTTCACATCACTTATCTTTTATATCTCCCATATATCCACATCATACAAAATGACCTAACCTGGACTGACTTATATACCAATTTACATGAATAAACACAAATGCCTTATGTCGACATACAAATATATCACAAAAGATAAGACACATGTTGGCCTAGATAAAATATAAAATAATATGATTGTTGCCACTTCCACACTTGTCGGATCAATCTCCTATGTCGTCCTTAGAATATAGATTCCAAGTTTGCCAGTTCCCTAAATGTTGGTTCCCTGAATGTTGGTGTAGTGAATGTCAGTTACCTTGATTGCCAGATCTCCCATGAAGTGTGTTGCCATCAATGAAAACACTTATAACCTAGATTAGTGTCAATTGCCAACATAATCTTCCTCCAAGAAAATGCACTTGACTGCTGAGATCTGTTCATTAGACAAGGTCAACTATTGAAGACCAGAGACTGAGGAGTGGGAAAAGGGGTACCCACAACAAAATCCATGGAGTCTTCGAGGGATACCTCATGGCAGAGGTGCCAACAAGGGGATCTCTAGATCAAGCATCCAATCAAAAGAAGGGGATTTATTTCTATGGGAGGGATGAAATGAGAGAATGGCCCACCATTGAGAGGGAAGAGGAATCACCACTGATCCGTTGAAAGGCACCTCTTCTACAACCCGTTCCCCCATAGTGAGTGGGAGAAAAACTTCCAATGCAACGTCTAGGGGGGAAACATTGTTGGCCTCCATGGTAGCATTCCAGGCTATCAAAATGTGCACCTTTGATTCCACCCACGAACTAGTACTAGATGTGACTACAACTAGAGTAGATATGTCAACATCCAGAGGGATTGATCCACGTGTAGACGAGGAAGGGGGTAAAATATTTGCTTAACGCGTAGGCCTAGGGTCCTTCTTGAGCCCACTAGGACAAGCATTAGCAAGGTGTGCAATAGATGAGCAATCTTGACAATAGAGAGTTGAGTTCTCATAATCATCAAGCTAAGTCTAGGAGCCAAAATGGGACTGCAATAGAATAAAAGATGGCAAGAGAGAGCCAAGAGCCAAACCAACATGGAAGCAAGAAAAAGCTAGACTAAACCTTTGTTAGGTGATAGATTCTACCACAATAAATTGGCCAAATGAGTTGGTGATACTAGCAACAATCTCCTCATCAGAAAAATCAAGAGGAAAGTTTGAGAGGTGAACCCAAGTTGAAATATCACTTGACAAGAGAGTGTCAGGTTTAAAACTTGGGTGCCATCTACTCAACAATATTTTTTGAACTTCCCAAAATGGCAAGAGCCTAAGGAGAGGATTTTCATGCAATCTTTCAATCGGAAATAAATAAAAGAGGACATACCTTTGGGAAGGGCTGAGATGGAGAGGCTACCTTTAATGCCCCATTTAGAAGCAACCCATTTCAGAACAACAAAAATATCAGGGTACCTACCCATAAATTTTCTAGCCAGAGCATTAGCCATTTTTTGCTGGAAGCTGATTAAAAGAAACATCCTTGATATTGATACAAGTCCCAAGCTTGGATTTTTTTACTGTCATGCCATCTATGGGCATAGTTTTACCTTTGTAGAACAAATCCTTCCAGGTGCCTTTAGGGGGATTAGATGTGCTAGAAGAGTCAACCGAAGGATCACAATGGCCCTCCAAGGCATTTAACTTCAAAACAAAGGAATTAGATTCGCATTTAGAACCCATAACCACAATCTTTAGGGAGGAGATCGCACCCCCAAAGGCATGGACCTTTCAATTTGCAAGTAGGACAAAGGACCCAGCATGAGGAACCAAGCTTTTCCCCACAATCTCTGAGAAAAGGACCGTGTTGTCCACTAGGTCACCTTGCTCCACAGAGTTCTGTAGACTATCATTCCCAGGTTCGAACAAGCTCCCTTCATCCCTTCATGTGCTATCCCAGAACTTATCATTAACAATTTGCTTCTATTTTATTTGTATATTATTTATTATCTCATTAAAATAATCAGTCAAAATTTATTTCAATTGGATGCTAATTATTTTAGAGTTTGAGTAGAAATATATATTATATACCTTGATTTAGCAACATTAGAAACAACATGTATCAAAGTGTAATAAAATAATTGTTTAAGGTTATAACAAGATATTGACTCTACATTGAGGTGAATAACCACAAGCCCAAAAATCATTTCACAATATATATACCCATTCACTATGAATTATACATGGGTACCATTATGGATCAAAGTCCCCAATCCAAGAAAATATCTATTGCGATTATATTGTCAATAATATCTGTGAATGATGTGACAATGTTAATCAAACAATAGAATGCATGATTGAAACTCACAATTCACACAAAGCATGTAATGAAATATAAGATCTATGCTCAAATCAGATTCCATTAAAGACCAGGAATGAGTGATCCCATGCCCTCTACTCCTGTTCGCACAGGCATGAGGCCTGGCCCAGTGGTGGAAGGGATAGCTCCACTTGGAATGGTTGATGGTGCACCTACCGTAGCCACCATTAGAATGCATGATTGAAACTCACAATTCACACAAAACATGTAATTAAATATAAGATCAATGCTCAAATCAGATTCCATTAAAGACCAGGAATGAGTGATCCCATGCCCTCTACTCCTGTTCGCATAGGCATGAGGCCTGGCCCAGTGGTGGAAGGGATAGCTCCACTTGGAATGGTTGATGGTGCACCCACCGTAGCCACCATTTCCCCCTCTTTTCCATCTGACATTGAACCCACCACAGCCACTCATCGCACCTCGACCCTAAACCCGAAACCCTTCCCCGTCCAAGCAAACCGGAGCCACAGTCAATGACGTTTCGAGCGTTGCATTGTGGTAGGGGCCACCATGGTTACTTTTCTCATGCTCTGATTTTATCCTGTCACATTTGACTGCATCGGTTGAAATGTTATTTCAATTCTCGAACGTATGTGTTGTTCCGAGGTTTTATTGCATCTAGGGTTTTGTATTTAAAGAAATAATGAGAATGTTGTTCACAATAAAGCATCTTACGGCAGATCCAAAGGACTATTTTTTGTATTGCTTAGGGATAGGGTTTGAAAATTTATACCAGTACCTTACATTCAAATTGGTTTCTGCTTTTTGTATTGGAAGTATTGTGATGGGATCACACAAAGGTCGGATTTTAGCTAAAAATGTGAGAGAATTTGGACGAAGGGACAGTCTTTTGTTTTGGAGGCTCTGAGTAATAGTAAAGCGTGGGAGGAACTGGTGTTAACGAAGAACAGTGCGGATTCAATGCTGTCCCATAGTGCTATAAGGATTATCTATTTCCCACCCATGAAGTCATAGAATGAGCAAAAAGATATGCCTTTCAAGCAGCTAAAATAGGCTCTAAGAATGGCGATGCAGGAGTAAGAGAGTATTTCCTGTTTTTTTCAACTACAGTATATTGTACGTATATTGACTATGTCTCTGAGGGAGATCGGTGGAAAGGGAAGGCCTTTTCTTCTGTACTGAGAAATTTGGTGGAACTATACTGACTCAACTATTTTTACTGCACATTTTAGTCCCTTGGTGAAGGCGGTAGCCTGAAGGAACCCAACAAATATTTTGACATCTTTCTTTATAATCTTATCAATATATAGTAATTTGACCATAAAAAATCCTCTTGAAATAATAAAATATGGAAAATATACCTGAGGTAAATTTACAGCTTCTGATTTGTGTAAAGTTCTTGCTTCTACCACTATCTGTACGGCAAAAACTGCGACCTGAATAAACAAACTGCACAATTAGACAAACACAGAAAAAAGAATTGACAAGTAAAGAGAACGACATGGAGAAGGAGGAGGTAGAGGGATTGAGTACCTCGGAAGTGATCAATCGTAGGTTAAACGAAATAACTCAACTGTGATTTTCCTTTGATAAATTGCAGTTGTCAGAATTGCATGCTATGTTTTTGCATTTTACTTTTGCTCATGAATATTTGACATTTTTTGTTATGATTATATTTCTCTGCAACGACAACTTCTGTAATGAATAATTTGCACACAGTTATACCATAAATCTGCTAGAGATATCTTCATTGACTCTGGAAGGACTCTGATTATGTTACTCTGGTAAAACAAACTCGGAAGATAAATTCTATTGTTGATTGCCTTGATGTTTCAGTTTCAGATTACTAACATTTTCAACATTACTAATATTATGTAATGTAAATAAAATAAATTTCTCTCTTTAAATTTTTTTAAGTTTGATGAAATATCTCGCATTTTCTAAAAAAATTAAATATAATTATGCTAGTTATTCTCTCTTGCGAGATCATAAGCATTGAATATTCCATAAGACAAAATATGTGAAATATTAATATATGAAGAAATAACATCACATTCTAACTCTTGTATAAGAGTTGCATATCTATTATGGAAATACTCTACCTATCCTCTTTCATATCTTTTAAGCTGGGAACCTACAATGAGATTCCCCTGCCAAGTTGTTTGCAAATAGAAAATCCAGGATAATGTCACTTGGCTTTTAAATTCGACGATTTTATTCGCATTCGAATTCCTCTAAGCATAATGCCCGACAATCCCTTATCTTTCGAAATTGTAATGCGCAGCCATCGGTTCTGTGAAAAGAATAATGACATTTTTTTAATTAAAAATGAAAATTTATGAACCCTGAAATTGACTTCCACAAGAATGGCCAACGGAGCATCGTACGAAAGAAACATGCAAATTTTTTTAATTAAAAATGATTGTTAACTCAAACTAGATAACCACGAATATTTCGAAGAAATAAACAATATGGATAGTGCCAGCCGCCATTAATGATGCCCATGTTTTTCTATATTGAGATCCACAGGATTTTGAATATTAATTTCCACGCTTTTTATAAAAAATTATCATTTACATAAAAAAGTATATGTGGGAGTGAGAAAGAATGTTTGCTTTAAAGTGTTTTATATATTGAGTCAGTTTTAGGGAAAAGAGAAATTTTGAAATGCAGCAGTGACAAATTGTATAAACATAATGTCATAAACTTGTTTTATGCCCTCGTAAGTGAAAAATCAGGGTAAAACTGAAACAACAAATGAACGGTATTAATTACTTAGCAGTTAGCGTTCTATTTAACAAATAAAGTGTAAAATATTTATTCATGTTATAAATTGAACTGATATCCCTGAAATTTAACAAGAAAACGAATGTTCAAACATTCAATAGGGAAGCCCTGGAAGCAAAATAACAATTGTTTATATAGCCAATATAAAAAATGTTCGTAAGACAGTGCCCCATGGCTAAAAGAGCCAAACAGAAGGAGTCATAGAAGAAGTCCTTTTGTGTTGTACCGTCATGTAATACATGCTATATCTCTAGCTAAATACATGATGTACACAAACTAGTTGCTTATATGAAACAACATTAGAAAAAAAATAATACATTATATCTAGTTCAGAAGAAATATAATAAATATAGTCTCTGATTTGACACTATGGAGTTGTAGGGGGGTCATCATGCCCAATACCTGGACTATGATCATTCACATGAACATCCTCCAATGTTTTCCTTACAGTGCTTGCATAACTTTCACCATGACTAATATGAGATTGGGAGTGTCCATTTTTCTCAACAAAAATGGATGAAAGTCCTCCTGATTTAAAACTACTCATTCTCTCTTTGACGTTTGCAGCTTCTAGTTCAGCTTTCAGACTGTAAATTGTAGGAAGAGGGCTGCCCTCTCCTGTGAGCTTACGAGCATCACATAAGGAGAAGGAATAAACTATACAAGACATTAAGAGGATGAGGGCTGCAAAAGAAGAAGCGTGAGAGAAAAAAAATTTCATCCTGCAATTAAATCTAAACAAAACTTTGAAAACAAGAATGGAGAAAGCCAAATTCGCTGCTTATAATTGCTCCATAGGTTGGTCTTATTTATAATCGTTTAGGAAGATATTATCACCTATAAAGATATTAGAGTCTTTGTATACTTTTTAAAACGATTGGGCGTAACTTTTCTTGGATCGTGCTTTGACTCGTCCTTTCGTGTTTTGTTAATTTCCACTATGAAAACAACAGTTTCAGTGCAACAAGTATGATTTAAATTTGATGTCTCTATGGCTATATTTAACCAAATAAAAATTAAAATATAATTAAATTTTATAGAAATAGAATTATATGAAGGGAATTTTTTTTATAGTTTATCTAGATATATTTATTTATATCTAGATATTTATTATTTATATCTAGATATTTTTTTTATATCTAGACTTAATTTTATTTTTATTTTTTAATTTTCTTTGGTTTTTGTCTTGTATTTAATTTTGTTGGTTGGAGTTCTTTGTCTTTTCTCTCTTCTATCTCCTTTTCCTCTGCTTTCTTTTCTTATTTTGTCTTCCTTTTTCTATCATTTTTTGGTGTGTTCTTTTAATTGGTTTTATTTTTATATTTATTTTTATTTTCCCCTCGCCTTCAGTGCTCATCCTCTAGCCATCTCTTTATATTCTAGGTCTGCAACTGTCCATCTTTCTATTCTCAGCATTCTTTTATCCTCATGATGGATCGTAGAGTATGATCCAAAACGTTGATGCAAAAAAAATCACACAATCAAAACCAGAAGCAAAACTATATAGCTATCATGGATTGTGGAAAAATTATTTCTTTTATAGATATGATTTATTATATATTTTTTTTTCAAAAAAAAATATTTTCACATTGAAAAGATAGCTTTGAATAGATGATCAATACAAAAGATCAGTTTGATGGAGAAATTTGAGAATCAAATTTAGACCTTGCTTACACGTAACTAAATAAATTAGAAAGGTGTATTGTTTAAGTTACAATATAAATTTGATGATGGGCATAGTTAAGGTAATAAATTTTAAAAAGTTTAAATTGGAAAAGTTGAAAAATTACACTTAAAATTTTAAATATATAGTAATAGTAATAATAGAAAACTCTTTACATTTTATACTTCTTCTTTTAATTGTAATTTCAATCATTACTTTCGTAATAAGAGGTGGTTACATTTTTTTCTAAATTAATAGGAGTTTATAAATAGGGAGAAAGAGACTACAAAATTGTAAATTTTTCAATTAGTTCTGCAAAATTAAATTTCTAATGGCTAAAAAAGCACATCAATGTGCTTTTCTCTTTTCTTTCAAATTCAAAATTACCAATTTGTTTGTTGTGCAAGATAGTGTATTTTGTATCTATATCTAATTCTAAATATGAAAAATAGCCATTATAATTCAGAACTACAACTACTAAATTGATCTATTTAATATTTTCAAGGTAGAATAGAGATAATTTTTTTGATTTTTTTATTTCAAAATTTAATATCATGTTTTTGTCCCTCACTAGCAATTATAAGGTAATTCAAGATAAGGATATTTAAAAACTTGTGCTATAGTGGCATAGTTAGTTTACTAACCTTAATTCATTTAGATCATAGAAGATTCTCAAACATAGGCATGCATCAATTTACAATTTTTGTTAATCTCTTACCAGTTTACTTCTACATTTTATGTTCAATTTAAAATGTTAAATCAGTTCCACACTCAAATAATCAATTCTACAAGTTCAACTATGGTCTATAATAGAACACAATCAATTTACAAGTTCTAATATGTTTGTTAATAAGCCCCTAACTTTCACTATATTGACAAATCTATTAATAACATCCTTGGTGCATATTTCCTCATTCAATCATTTAACTAACATCACAAATAATTTATTTAAATTTAATAATTAATTTCATGGATATTAATTTAATTTTAAATTATATAACCAAACTAATTAATTAATGAAATTATTTTGTTTACTCAAATAATTTATTAATTAATGTGATAGTAGTTTTGAAATATTATGTTTTTTTTTTAAATTTAAAACAAATAAAATATCTAACTAGATCTATTATAACATTTTTGTATGACCACTTAATTTAAAGATGATCTTCTCATAACATTTTTAGCAATTTTTCTTTTTCATATTATATACACATTACAGCAATGGGCTTTGAGTAGTCTGATATTTTTAATTTGATGTCAAGGTCATGGCAGGTATCTTTCAGCCTTTCTCGTTGACCCTTGATAATAGCCAACAAAATTAGAAAGTAATCAGTTTCCCACCTGCTACTTATCAAACGCAGACTGTGGGTCTTCTCCCGTTCTTATTTTTACTTTCATACTAATGAAAAGTATATTTTAGGTTTACACTGGACCAGCTTCAATTCTCTACCATTTATTAGTTCCATGCTGTTTAGTTCCTACGACAGCATGGAACTATAGCCGAGGGTTTGCCCTAAACGGTGATTAAACGGATCTTGCACGCCCAATCACAACTCAATATTATTTCAATATTTCTCTCTTTTGCAATGTTCATATAACAAACCGATTGACATTTAACAATTGACTATTGAAATCAATCTCGTCAGGCTTTGATTGGATGATCGGAGGCATTTACCGTTATCAATATTAGAGAATGCGTGACTGACTCATTATAGCTGCTCCTGCAGACACCAAGATGAGAGAAAGCACAACTTCAGAGGACAACGCCTCCAAAACAGGGAACTCGGGCCTACAAAACGTTGGCTTCAAAAAACCTGGCTCTGCAAAACCCCTGGAGATCATCCTACGGTACCTAGTTACAAATTGGGGCGAACAGCTGGTGATTAGGGTTTCAGACATTTTGCATGCTGCTGAAAGGTGGAGGATGCTGGGAAACTGTAGTGCGTTGGGCCGAGTGACATTGCAGATGAAAATGAACGTGAGGACAACTTTCGACTACTTGATGTATAATTTGGATAGAGCGAAGGAGGCAAGCATTAGATTCGACTACTTGATGTATAATTTGGATAGAGCGAAGGAGGCAAGCATTAGATTCAGAGTGTTTACAACAAAATATCTTTAGGGTTTTATCATTTTGTCCTTTACTTTGTCATTTGTGAACATGGAAAGTATATAATAGACTGATCCTAAAGTAATTATTTGCAGAAAAGGCTTTATGGCTTATACAGTTGGGGTATGACAATGGTCATTTTGCTCCTCAACGTTGTTCAAAACTTTTAGAAAACTCTGGTCATTTGGCTCCTCAACGCTGTTCCTCCACTTACAGAAAGCTCCACTTTTGACTCATATACGTTGTTCCTACACTTTTAGAAAACTCCACTTTTGAGCCATATATTGTTGTCCATAATGTATTGATACTGCATGCAGCTGCTGTGGAGCTATACAGAAAAAGTATAAGGTTCTTTTCTCTTATTGGGCGTACTCCAATTCTTGACCTACTTTGGTTTTCATTGGACATCAATTGGATTTCAATTTCAATTTCTACTTAAAAGGGCCGGACACCCATGCATTACTGGACTTGTGAGCTAAGATTAACTTTAGAAAAGGCATTCAATTTTGTGTATAATTCACTGTCAAGTTATCCTATGACTGTTTATATCTTTGTTGTTTCCTTCATGTTTTGATCTTTTTCAGGAAAAATGTCAATTTCGTTGTTTGCAAAAATTTTCATCTTGGAAGGCATGGAATATAGTTTGGAGTTCTCATATGAATTTTAGCTCTAGAATAAGTGATAGGATAAAAAATGGACTTATCAAGAGAGCTATTTCACCTTAGTCATTTGTTAATTGCATCGGCCTTTGTTACTGTATGCATCAATTAGAATATTATAAGAAGAAAAGGTTGGTTGTAAATGTTTGTCCTCCATTTAAAGAAACAAACCTTCAGCTTCTTCTAGTTGATTTGTTTTAACATATGCATTAATTAAGGTGTTTAAATATCAAACACACACGGGACTCAAAACCATGCTTTCCCAATTCAAATAGCACAATTAGGACTTATCTCATAAGACTCTCATCACAAAAAGCTTTGATAAGATAACCAAATATCTCGTAGCTCACATTCAAAACAGTTAGTCACTAAAGTTGATTGCAAATCAAAATTTGGAACTATGTTGTTTTCTTCCATATGAAAATTTAATATTTCTTAGATCCATAACCAAGCCCTTTTTGGTTTGAAAAATGGAACTTGGCCTATAATCTTTTCAAAGAAGACTTTTGATATAGTGTCCACTTTCAGTTCTTTAGGCTTTGATTGATAATGGAAATCTTCCCATTTGAGCAAACTTTTGATATGCTGCTTTTGCTTCACAAACTAGTGAAATGAAGCTATAATGATAAGTTAAGAGGATTGTTTGGAATTGTCGACAAATATTTAATCCAAAGTAACATGATTTGCATCTTATGTTGTTTATCATTCACTTATTTGAAAACTTTCAATCAATCTTCTAAAAAATAATCATGTTGTTTTTTACCTCTCCTTGAAAGACTAATTCAAATTTTTTGGTTTCATATGTTATTTGCTTTTTATTTCACAACTCTCAGATACTCTTCAAACCTAAGTGTGTTAGTTCTGCTAGCATCAACATAAGTCCTTAATGTTGTCTTCCATGAACATTATCTTTTGCAAAGGATTTGTTGGATTTAGTTGTTTGTGCATTTTCATGGTCTTATGCACAATTTTTCAACATCCACTATTGTAAGTACTGTCAATTTCAAATTTGTCAAGAAATCAGACACCTATGGTAAGTTTTCAATTTGATGCATCTGATACTTTGTAATCGCCCATAAACACTTTAATATTTTCCTTGCTATGATTCCATCCAATACAAGGATTATGTCTTCGGGCCAAGCATTTAATTCCTTCAAAATAATGTCTTTGAGCAAAGGGTGCGCTCGTGATTGTCAATTGCTTGCACTGTATCTGAAAAACATGACTTCAAAGATTATTTTTCTGAAGATGTATATCAGGGCCATTCTTGTCTTGTAGCGTATGCAATTCATATATTGACCCGACACTTGCATTGGGCCGCATAAGCTATGTCTATCTTTTCATAGCATTGAAATAGGACCATTTGTTTGGCCAAATGTTGGTGATGTGTTTAACATCTATTCACATAATCATCTTCTGTTAACCATGTGATATGAAAATATGAAATTATGATGAATTTTGTATCTGGCTATCAGTCTTAATCATGCACTCTTGTAAATTGTGCGATATGGTTTACTTTTGCTCTTTCATTTATTCCCTATTAACCCAACTTTGCTTAGATTGGAGGGAAGCTAAAAAATTATGAGACCAACCTATACTTACTCCAGGTAGGTAGAAAGGACTCATACGTGCTACATAATATGGGGCATACTTATCCCATATTCCACCCCTCTCTAAATAATTTGAACCCGTGTCTCTCCTGCCAAAGCATAGATCCTTTAATGTCTGATTCACTCAGGAAGTGCAGAAAATTATTGACTCTTAGTGCTAGGAATTTCTTGAATAGTATTAACAGCCTTTTTGACATTTTACTTTGGCCAACTTGGCAAAAACCTCAATTAGACAAAACAAAAACATCTTGTCATTCTTTCGCAGGAACTTAGCTGCTTTGCAGCCCTTGTTCGCTTTCCAAACGGTCGGGCACCTGTCTAAATAAATTCATAATAGTATATCGCTTTATTATCCTCATTAGGTCCGTTGTTTTATGAGGCACCTATTAATGAGAGTAAACATGCTTAGTGCATTCTCCTCCTTTTTCGTTGGTGCTTGACAATTAGACCAACTTAAGTTGTTCCCACATCATTCAAAGAAGGTTAATTGCCATTATTATTTTAGTTAATGTTATCTTCAGACAATGTATGCGTAGTGGGCTTTTAAGGGATGTAGGGATACAGCTGATAACAGCATTTTTTTATCAAGAAAACTCATATAATTATCAACTGGTAGGCTGCATTTTAGTATAAATGATTTCTCAAATCAGTTACAGACAGATCGTAGAACGTCGAAGTGCACGACTGACAAATTATATACAAATAAACTTTGTTTTATTCATTCGACATGTTACAAAAAAATCATGGGAAAGCTTAAACAGCAGATGCTCGTTGTTAGTTATTTAGAGTTCTAAATTAAAAAAATTAACTATAGTTTATTTATTTGAAGCTAAACATTTAGCAGATATGCGCGACATTTACCTAGAAGATAATTGTTAAACATTAAATGCCAAAGCGCTAACAACTGTCATCAATCAATAGGTATTTTAAGTTTTTTTATTATTCACAATTTCAAGTATTTAGGGAGATGCTTCAGCAAATCAACTTTTGCATTTTAAGTAGGATGATTATATTGTATATATTTTTCAGCTCTTAAATGGCTGAGTTGTAATTCTTGGAAGTTTTGAATTATCAATAAATAGCTTTTGTTCTTCAAGTTGCTTTGTTCAATATAAAATTAGAGAACATTCAATAGAAAAAGACTTGAAACAAAATAACAACTGTTCATATAGTAATATAAATTTTTTTGAAAAACTATGTTCTTATAACTTAAACAGTCAAAAAAGAGTTTTTTGGGTTTACATCATCATTTTATGGATGTTATATCTGTAAGCAAATATACACCATGTACACAAGCTAGCAGTTATTAGGATACAACATTAGGGAAAACTTCCTGATGATGGATTATGAAGTATGGGTTGTATGATACAAACATTGGTGAAAAAACTTTCACACAATTGAATTCAAATACAGCACGAAAATCTAACATCCTTATATATTAAAGCTATGAGATTTCCACAATCCATGTTATAATCTTATGAAATTTTCTGAATTTGATTGTGTGTATTTTTTTCCCATCAACGAATCACGGAGTGTGATTCGAAACATTGATGAGAAAAAAATACACACAATCGAATCCAGAAAATTTCATAAGAATCATTATATATAATTCAAAAAAAACATATTAAAAATAGTACCAGATTTGACACTAAAGAGTTGCAGGAGAATTATGATGACCAATAACTAGACTATGAACAATCAGATGTCTACATCGTCCAATGTTTTCCATATGCTTAGATAACTCTCTTATGACTAATATGGGACCGTGTATGTCCATTTTCCTCAACAGAAATGAATGAAAGCCCTCCTGGCCTTAGATTGGTCAATTTCTTCTTGATATTTGCATCTTCTGGTTATATCAAAGAACACAAGGAAAAGAAAAATGCATTATGTTTAATTTAAAAGAAACATACTAAAAGTAGTGTTAGATCTTGCATTAAGGAGTTGCAGGAGTATCATGCCCCAATACCTGGACAATGATCATTCACATGAACATCCTCCAAAGTTTTCCTTATGCTTAAATAACTCTCGCAATGACTAATAGGAGAATAGGAGCGCCCATTTTCCTTAACAAAAATAATTGAAATGCTTCTTGGATTTAAACTATTCACTTTCTCTTTGATGTTTGCAGCTTCTGCTCATGCTCTACGACTAGAAACTAAAGCAAGACGACTGCCCTCGCCTTTGAGCTTACAAGCATCACATAAGAAAAAGGAATGAAGCAGACAAGACATTAACAGTACGAGGGTTTCAATAGAAGTACTAGCGAAAGAAATCTTCATCCTGCAGCAAAATCTCTAGTAGTATCTGAAAACATAAGCTGTATAATCAGGAATGGAGAGAGCCAAATTTGCTGAATAGAATTGGTCCGCAGGTTTGTCTTAACTATAATCGTTTATGAAGATATTCTGAGGTATAAAGTTATTTCAGTACTTGCATAGCCTGCAAAACGATTGGCCGTAGCTTTTTTTCTTGGCTCGTGGTTTGATTTGTCACTTGGCCTGTTGCTTACTACCAGTATGAAAACTACAGTTTCTGTCCAACTGTAACTGTTTTATAAAGTATATCAGGGCTTCTATAGTTGGACTTAAACCCTAGAAATCAGCCCAAAAAGCAAGAAAAACTGTGTTGCTTCAGCCAGGTTTTAAGTTTGATGATCACTATGACCACAATTAAGGAAGCAACTTTGTTTAAAGGGTTCATAGGGTGGATTAGAATTTTTTAAGATAAAAATTGTTGATATAAAAATTGAAAAATAAGGTTATCTATATATATTAAATTGAGGTGTATTTATACTAATAATAGAAGATGTAAAATATACATTACAGAATTTTATTTTTTTATTTGAGGTCTTGTAATTTTTGTAATATAAGTTGGTATTATTGAATACCTAGCAACAAATAATAGGATTATTAGTAATTATGTTATTCATACTGCTAGGAATGCCTTTCTTATTTCTGGAATAAACTATTTTGTGTACATCATTTATATTCATGAGATTGAGTAATAATTCCTTTCGGAGAAATGTCAAGTTATTTATTATTGAACAAGTAATTATTAAGAAAGAAAAGTCTTAATGATTTTACGTTACAAAAAAAAAAAAATTCAAATCAATAAAAATGTCAATAATGATAAAAGTTATATATAATAAACTTTTATTTTATATTTATTTACATTATGATTAAAATTAAAATTAATTTTTTCAAGATTTTAAACACTTAAAATAAATATTATTTATATATATATAACTAAAAATATCACATCAATAGATTTTTGAACTGTTGGTAAAGTTGAAATTTTTTTGGTGAGCCAACCGAATTCAAGTCTTGCTTGATGTAAGATTCATACTTCTATTCTAAAATAACTTTACAGATAAAATTTACTTAAAAACATAAAGTCACTTGTTCTTATATAAATATATATAAACTTTGAAAATCTTCCAAAGACTAAAATAAGATACTCATTGCTTTTAATTACATTCAGCCTCGAATTCCTCAAACAATAATGCCCGACAATTCCTTATCTGTCAAAATTATTATATTGAGCAGGCAATCAGTCATGTGCGACGCATAAAGACCTATTTTAGTCAAAGTGGAAATATACGAGCCTCAAACATTAATAGCCACAGAACATACCAGGGAAGAATCGTAGGGGAGAAACACAAATCAGTTTTTAAAGCAGTTTTGATCAGTTTCAACAAATCAAAAAACAAGTTTTGTACTTTTAATTCGATAAAAAATTTAGTGAAAGTAAAATAGTTTTTCAAGTTATGAAATAATTTAATATTTTAATATTGTATCAATTTTCAATCTTGTGATGGCTGAGTTGTTATTCCTGAAGTCTACATTTCCCTTTCAAACATCTAGTAATAAAAACTTTCATTTTGTTTTCCTTGTTATAACTACTTTCTTCAATATAAAATTGGGAAACATTCAACGAGAAAGCACTCATATAGCCAATATAAAATAGTTTGATAAACAGTGTATCATGATATACACAAGCTAGCTGTTTATAGGATGAAACACTAGGGAAAACAAAATGGATTATCTGTAATTCAGAGGAAACATATTAAAAGTAGTGTCTGATTTTGCAATAAGGACTTGCAGGAGGATTATAATGCCCAATTAATGGACTATGCATGTCCTCCTATGTTTCCCATATGCTTACATAACTTTCCTTATGACTAATTTGGGACTGACTATGTCCATTTTCCTCAACATAAATGACTGAAAGCCCACCAGGCTTTAGACTACTCACGTTCTCTTTAACATATGCATCTTCTTCTTATATCAAAGCACACTGCTAAAAACAAAATGCATTATATCTAATTTGAAACAAACATTCTAAAAGTTGTTTTAGATCTACCATCAAGGAATTGCAGGAGTATCATGCCCAATACCTGGACTATGATCATTCACATGAACATTCTCCAATGTTTTCCTTATGCTTATATAACTCTCACCAAGACTAATATGAGAATGGGAGTGCCCATTTTCCTCAACAGAAATGACTGAAAGACCTCCTGGTTCTACACCACTAATTTTCTCCATGATATTTTCATCTTCAGTTTCAGGTTTTGTACTAGAAAATAAAGAAAGATTACTCCCCTCCACTGTGAGCTTACGAGCATCACTTAAAGAGAAGGTATACAACAGAGAAGACATTAACAGTACGAGGGTTACAAAAGAAGAATTACTAGTGAAAGAAAGCTTCATCCTGCAACCAGAACTAAACTAGGCTCTGAAAATATAAAATATGGAATCAAGAATGGAGAAAGCCAAATTTGCTGCATAGAATTGCTCCAAAGGATTGTCTTATTTATAGTCATTTATGAATATTCTGAGCTATAAAAAAATTTCAGTCCTTGTATACTCTGCAAAACGATTGGCTGTAAACATTTTCCTTGACTCGTGGTTTGATTTGTCATTTCGCCGGTTGTTTACTACCACTATGAAAACGACATATTATTTATATTGCTGTGTGTATAGTTGATCTTTAACCCTAAAAACCAGCCGAATAAGAATGAAAAACTGTATTCTTTTAGGCAGCGTTTAAGTTTGATGATCGCTATGCCCAGAATTAAAGAACCAAGATTGGTTGAGGGGTTTTCTAAGGTGGATTATAAATTTTAAATAACAAGAACCAGTTGATTTGAAAATGGTAAAATAAGATTATTTAAAATTATTTAAAAAAAATATTTATATTAATAATAGATGTATATTTATATTTCAATTTAAAAGATATATATTTTTTTACAATTTTAAATTAAAAGCTGATTATTTGAAATTAAATAATATTTAAAAATTTTATAATTTTAAGAATTATTAATGTTGAAAGGTATTTTAAAATAATAAGAAAGGCAGGAATGCAATGGTATGTCTTAATAATTTGTTTTTATCTTTTATGTTTAACTTTGATAATCATTTACATGTTAAAATATTAATTTATTTATCTGAAAATAAGCAAAGTGTAGCATTTATGACTACATATATTAACTCAAACTATCTATAAACTAAAAAAATAATTAAATAATATAACAATTTTTTGTATAGATGCATTTAAGACGCCTATACTAGCTTAAATAAACTTAATTTCTTTTATTGTTTTCTAAACTATAGTAGGTTTTATTTTTTCTATACTAAAATATGTTTTGTTTTTCTTATACTAAAATCTAATGAAACATTGTGGTAATTTTTTCTATACTAAAATATGTTTTATTTTTTCAAACATTAATATAAGAAAGAATGGAAAGAGAAGTCAAATTTGTAAAATTCTAATTTTGAAATTAGAATTGTGATATTGGTGCATTCAAGTCTTTTTATCATTTTTTTTTAATTCACATGAGTGGGTTATCTTTTATCTTTTTGTTTGTATTTAAGATTGTATATTTTTCATAAATAGTGAGCTATAAGCTTATCTTCATCTACACAATTATCATGTTTATTAATCACTTTAGTTTAAATTCATGTATAGAAAATTGAACTATGTCATGTCTCCTTCTCTCTTTCACTATTATACACTAACTAATGACAAACATATTTCAATTGCATGAAGGTGGTGATTTAAGAACTAACTTTAATCATTTAAAGCATATAGTAATATCATTAGATAATTCATATTAGAGCATCATAGGTGCACAATTTTCTTATATTATCATCCTATAGACCATGTATTCTTATCTATTCTATTTGATCTTGGATTAGTACTATTGAATCTATTTACCTATTAACTTGTCCACAGAAAACACAACCTTTCTTTAGTGTTCTCAAATATGATCTTTATTTAAACACATACACAAATTTAAATGAGTCATATATAGAATAATCCAATTCAATTTTTTTAAATTGTTTTTGAAATATAATCTCATCTTTTATTATATTCATAGACTGAATGCCATAATGAGAATACTTTATAATAAACAATTATATAATTAATTCCATATTTATTATTGATTTACTAGATCATATATCTAGTTTAACTCTTATATTTTCTCAATTATCATAAATATTTATGTTAGTTGTTATTTTCTTTTATAAAATAAAATAGTTATTCTATAAATAAAAACAATGAAAAAAAACCTCCCCAAATTACCATGGCTGTTTTGGTTGTCTATTCACAAGCTTCCAAAATTGATACAGGTTCCTCCCCTTACCCTTCATTCTTCGTGATCTTAGTTGTTCCTCCCCTTCATGTAAAAAAACCTTCTGATTTTGATAATGGCTCTTCTTAGATAGTTGTTTAACATCAGAAGAAAATTTTCACTGAAAGGATTTCTCCTTTTTGAGTTAGGCTGTCAAAGATTCAATGATCAGATTCAAATTTGGATGCTTTTTAATCTATTCCAACTCTTCTGTTTTCTGATTGGTTGCCCTATTTTATTGTTTCTATAATAGTTTCGATTTGTTTGTTTCATACTCTGTAAAATGTTCTTTCAAAACCCTGCTTACTTCAATAAAAAACAAAACAAAATACAGCTATATCCATAATAAAAAAATTGTGTGGCTGCATGTCTTGTCACCGCATTGCTTTTATTATATATTTTTTCCTCCCATTCTATATACAGGCTATATCTGTGTTTGGACGAGTCATTTCACCTATTTGTTAGCCACCCAGAAAGCTATGGTCCAAATCATTTGTCTGTGATTTTTTTAATGTAATGCAGGGGTCATGACAGTTATTTTTCAGCACTTGAAGTTGACGCTTTATAAAAGCAAACAAAATTAGAATGAAATGAATTTCGCACCTGCTGCTTATTAAATGCAGAGTGTGGGCCGCCCGCTATTTTAATTCTCACCTCCATAATAATGAGAATTATATTTTATAAGTATGGCGGACCAATTTCAATTTTCCTCCTCAATCTAAATAAAATAACCTTCAAGTTGGATCATAAATAGATTTTCATTTTTATTTTATATTTTATCTGTTTCCTTTCTTATCCTCATTCCGTCCTATGTTTTAGAGGCATCTGTTACCCAGAGAATGGATGCTCGTGCACTTAAATAAAAAATTACATGCAAGTTGAATTTGGATGGCCGAAAGATGCAAAGCTGGCTGCTCCACTTTACAAATGTGGGTTTAACATGTTTTCACTAACATTATAAATAAAATTTTAACAGCAGTTTCGATATTTTTCAATTGTCCTATTTAGATCTTCAAGTTGTTCGAAGAAGGGATAAGATAGAAAGTTTTTTTAATTGTATATTATGTTTAGTGATCTGACAGAAGTAAACTTTTTGTATGTAGGAGTTAAGAAATGAGGGATATTTATTTTGTGAAAGTCTCATTTCTTATAAAGAAAGATCTTATGCTTAATATGATTTGATTTTCATCTGCTATAATAATACTATCATATTGAGTTTTAAGAAAAAAAGTATGTAAAAAATGTTCATAGATCATTATCCACAAAATTATTATTTTTTTCATTATTTCATTAAAATTATATTATTCACTATCACAACTTTCTTTCTATCAATCTCTTATTTCTATTTTAGATGGGGTTGAGTAGTTAAATAGAGCAAAATCCAAATCAAATAAGGAAGGAAAGTTGATCGAGAAGAATCTTTGAAACTGCATTTTTTTTAATATGCTTATACTCACCTTTTTCTTATTCACACATTCTTGCTAACCTTCTATAGAGTCTATTATCATTTATTTTGTGAATGAAAGTATAAACTCTTATAGAGTAAGACCTTGCACTTAATAAGATTTGATTTTGAGTCACTATTATAATACTAGCATACTTATATTTAGAAAAATGTATAGAGTGAAACCCAAACCAAACAAGGAAAGTTAGAGGATAAGGATTTTTGACACTACATTTTCAATTTTTATGAGTATCTTTTCTTTTTGTTATTCTTTCATGGATTCTTGCTAACATCCTATAGGAGCTATTGTGGTTGTAGATGCCTATGAAAGGAAGCTAAAGGGTAGAAAAGGCTTCCTAACACTATTCTAGTGGTGCAGATAGTGCAAATAACAAGGCATGCATGATCAAAGGAAGAGGAACCATTTCATTGGATGGTAAGCATAACACTAATAATGTCTATTATGTTGAAGGTCTGAAGCATAATCTTTTGAGTGTAGGACATTTGCTAGACAGAGTATTTCAGTTACAATTCAAGGATGGAAAGTGCAAAATCATTAGCAAATCAGGGTTGGAGATTGCAACCAGTACACAGACAAAAGGTAACATCTTTCATTTGAACTCTGATGAAAAGACATGTTTGATTGCACATATTAATGAAAGTTGGCTATGGCATAAAGGGTTGTGTCATGTAAATTTTGATTGCATTGTAAAGATCAAATCAACTAAGGCAATTAGAGATTTACCTAAGATTGTGAAGCCTCACAATCCGATATGTAAAGAATGTCAAATGAGTAAGCAAATTAGAACTTCTTTTAGGAGCATAGCTGACAAATCTAATGATGTTCTTGATTTGATTCATACTAACCTATGTGGTCCTACTAATAAAAGAATCTTTCAAGGTGATGAATATTTTATGTTAATCATTGATGACTATTCTAAAATGATGTGGGTTGCTTTTCTAAGGGAGAAATCTGAATCCTTTGAGAAATTCAAGATCTTTAAAGCTATGGTTGAGATAGAGACATGAATAAAAATCAAGTGTCTTAGATCATATCAATGTGGTGAATTCACATCTAGTGAGTTTAACCGTTATTGTGAGTAAAATGGCATTAGTAGATAGTTATCTGCACCCCAAACACCTCAGTGGAATGGCATTGTGGAAAGAAAGAAAAAAACCATTTTGGATGTAGCCAGAAGCATGATGATGGAAGTTAATTTGCCTCATATCTACTGGAGAGAAGCAGTAAGTACAACAGTTTATACATTCAAAGGAGTTCATATCAAAGGAGATATCGGTAAGACCCCTTATGAATTATGGTTTGGTCATTCACCTACTCTTAAATATTTCAAAATATTTGGAAGTAAGTGTTATATCAAAAGAGATGATTCCATTGGAAAGTTTGACCCTAGATTTGATGAAAGAATATTTCTGGGTTATTCGACTAAAAGCAAAGCATATAGACGTTATAACAAAAGATTGCAGAGAATTGTGGAGAGTGATAATGTGAAAATGGATGAGCAGTATAAAGACCAAGCTAAATCTTATGATGTGAATTGGAAGTGGAAATGATCATAAATGAACCAGTAGTGCCTAAATCAGAATAGAATACTGAACCAGTTACCTAGGCATCATCAGAAAATTCAACTGTAACTGAAGAGCAACATAGAGAACCTAAAAATAAGAAAACACCAAGGTATGTAAGGCTAAATCATTCTAAAAATCAGATCATTGGAGATAAAAACATGGGAGTTATGACAAGGAGAATATTGACAAATCAAGAGGTATGTTTCATTTCTCATATTTAACCGAGATTAGTAGTTGAAGCTTGTAAAGATGAAAGTTGGATGAAAGCTATGGAAGATGAATTGAATCAGATTGAAAAGAACAATACTTGGACTTTAGTTCACCAACCTAAAAATAAGAATGTTATTGGATCTAAATGGGTTTTTAGAATAAAACTGAATGAGGATGGACAAGTTGTAAGAAACGAGCTAGATTGGTCTACAAAGGATATTATCTGAAGGAAGGAATTGAGTATGGTGAAACTTTTGCACTGGTACCTAGAATTGAAGTTGTTAGACTATCTCTTTCTTATACAGCCTATAAGAACTACAAGGTCTATTAGATAGATGTTAAGTGTGTATTTCTGAATGGATAACTTGAAGAGGAAGTCTTTATTGAGCAACCAAATGGATTTTTACTGACAGAAGACAAAAATATGGTTTTTCAGATTAAGGAAGGCTCTATATGGACTAAAATAGGCTACTAGAGCTTGGTATGCAAGGTTGGATAAGTATCTTTTGAAGCTTGATTTTATAAAAGGTAATGCTGACGTAAACTTATATTATATGATCACTAATGATGATATTCTGATTATTGAAGTATTTTGTGATGATGTCATTTATTGAGGTGAAGAAAAATTGTTCATGGAATTTTCTGATAATATATAGAGTGAATTTGAAATGTCTATGACTGGAGAAATAAGATATTTTCTAGGTTTTTAGATTACTCAAACTGACAAAGGCATCTTTATCTGTCAAACTAAGTATCTAAGGGAATTGTTGAAGAAATTTGGTATGAAAAATTCTAAACTGGTTAGTACTCCTATGGCTACAAGTGAAAATTGTCACTTAAGGATGTATCCCCTTCAGTAAATTCTACAAGATATAAATCTATGATTGGTGGTTTGCTATATTTAACTCAAACTAGATTGGATATAATGAATGCAGTCTGTATCAAGATTTCAATGTAATCCAAGAGAAAATCATAAAATTGCAATAAAAAGGATATTCTGGTATTTGCAAGGAACAACTGAATATGGTTTATGGTACCCTAAAGATGATAAATTTACTTTATGTGCATATATAGATGTAGATCGAGCAAGTGATGTTGATGACCAAAAGAGCACTTTTGATAGAGCATTCTTCCTTGGGAAGAAGTTGGTTTCATGGATCAATAAGAAGTAGTCATTCATTTCCTTATACACTACTAAAGTTGAATATGTTGCAGTCGCAACCAATTGTACTCAAGTTCTATGGATGAAGCAAATGTTGAAGGATATACAAGTGAGTTGTAATGATCTGGTAGTTATCCATTGTGATAACTCTGCAACTATTGACATATCAAAGAATCTGGTATTTAACTCCAAGACTAAGCACATATCAATCAAGTATAATTTTTTAAGGAAAAGGTGGAAGAAAAAGAAGTCAGATTGGTTTATAAGAACACTAAAGAGCAAATAGCAGACATATTCACTAAACCTTTGTCTCAGGAATCATTTGAGTATTTGAGAGACAGATTGGAGGTTTCTACCCCTCTGGTAGACACTTAATTGATGCAGATGTACATCAGTCTGATATGCATTATCAGAGCTACCTTCTGCTTCGAATTGACGAATCAATGCAACTTCTCAAGGGGAGTAGTCAGCCTTGAGATTTAGAGTTATTTATTATGTTTGATTCTTCGGCATTGTTGTCAAAGGGGGAGGAATATATGTGAAAAAAAAATTCTATTTATTGATTGTACTCCTTAGGGGGAGTTTGGTGGTATTTGGTCCTTTTGTTTTAGTTTTGGTTCAGAACTTCATTGCTATATCATTTCATGGGAGATTGTTGGTGGTCTTCCATTGGGGGAGACTTGTTTGACATTTTCTTGGCACTTGGATATTTTCACATCTAGTGTTGCCATCAATGCCAAAGGGAGAGATTGTTGGCCATATGATGGAATTAATTATGTGTTGCATTGATGTTTTGTCATTACTGTCAACACTTTATTTTTGGGTTGGTTACCAGCTTCCGGTAGGTAGATTGGATTGAGAAGATAATCAGTGAATTGCCACTGGTATGATCTGGTTGGTGGAATATTTCTGTATGGATGGTTCATATGCTTCTGAAGTATGTTTCAATCAATTGGTATTGACTTGATGATCAGATGCAATTTTATGTTCTAGTAAGCTTGCTCTATTGATCTGATAAGGGTTTCACCAGTAGAGCTTTATTGAAGATCTTTGATGTTATGCATAAGTGGTGTTGGTGCAGCTTCTAGAGGGATTCAGGATGCTGATGGTGATCTTGTTCATGCCTCTTTCTACTTGGTGCTTTTCCTTTGGAGTGTGTGGATCTAATTTCTAGGTCGGGTGCTATTTAGGTTATGGACCGATTTACATGTAACATGTTGGTAGATCCTTTGATGCACTTCTAGGATGTTTTATTGATTGGATGATATTTGTTTGGCCTTAGGTCGACATGTGTTATGATTTTATTTCAAGATTATGTAATGGATCTATTGTATTATCATTTATGTGGCCGACCTAATTCGTTAGGTCTGGGGTTGGTATAAATGTATGTAAGATCTCATTGTAGATCGAGTATCATGGCAAGGAGTGAATAATGTAATAATCATTTGTGTAGAGGATTTGGTTGATCTTAGATGATCGAGTTGGGTTTATGTAAAAGGTTTTAGACCTCTGGTATTGAGCTTAACCAGAACTGTAATCTGACATGTTTGATGCTATTACTGCCAGTTCTTCTCTTTGGATTGTAGTCCAAACATCTTGAGGTGGTTGATATCTCTATATTCAGTGAGACTCCATTGTGATGAGAAGTGCGCTCTAGGCAGTGTGACTTCCTGCATGTGTAGGCCCCTATTGTAATCATATACTTGCTGCAGAAGTATCATCTTACTGTGGCTAGGATTTCCTGATGTTTTTCCTTATTGAGGTTTCCACGTACAAATTATGGTGTTATGTGTTATGTTTAAATGGTATTGATTCTCTGGTTTTCATTTATGCTTTAATGATTAAGCATATATATCGGTATAAGGTTTTAAGTGCTCTAATTCACATAATCTATTAACAACTGATTCACCCCCCCTCTCAGTTGTTCACTGATTATCGTAATAAAGAAGACTCCCTCTAAGAAACTCACTCATACTCCCCTTGAGAGGAAGCACATAAGCATCAATCCAAAAAAGAGTATACAAGCTGCTCACTAGACCAATGCAAACATAAAATGCACATTAGTTCAAACTAGGGAGGAGTAATACCCCTAAGTTTTGTGGAAGATACTCAAAAGTATCTTTGCATAATGTCTTAGTGAATATGTCTACAATATTCTCTTTTGTAGGTACATACTCAAGTCTAACTTTATTATCGTGAACTTTTTCCCTCAAGAAGTGATACCTAATAGATATATGCTTTGTTCTAGAATGTTGTGTCAAATTCTTTGAAATATTTATTTTACTAGTATTATCACACATCATTGAGATAGGGTCATCAAACATTACGCCAATGTCCATCAAAGTATGCTTCATCCATAGAATTTGAGTGCAACAAAGATGCTACACTATATTACTCTTTTTTAATAGATAGAGACACATAATTTTTCTTCCTACTCGACCAAGGAACCAACCGAGAGCCAAGGAAGAATACACCTCCACTTGTACTTTTTATGTCATCAACATTTCTGACCTATTCTGCATCTGTGTAAGTTGTGAGGGTAAAAATTGAATTCCTTGGATACCACAAACCAAACTCTTTTGTGCCTTGAAGATAAATGAAAATCCTTTTCTCTTCCACAACATGTGACTCTTTTGGTTCTTGCTAAAATATTGCTTCCAAACATACTGCATACATGATATCTGGTCTGGTAGTAGTTAGATATAAAAATCCTTCAATCATTGATCTATACCGACTTTCATCTGCCTTAGGTGATTTTTCATCTTTAGTTCACTTGAATCCGGTTTAGCCATAGGTGTACATAGTGGTTTGGAATTCTCCAACCCAAATTTGTTTAACAGTTCTTTGACATACTTAGACTGAGAAATGAATATTCCTTCATCATTCTGATTAACTTGAAATCCAAGGAAGAAATTCAACTCACCAATCATGGGCATTTCAAATTATTTCTGCATCTCATCATTTCTTTGGGTTCAATATTAAATCACCAACATATACTACCACAATTACAATTTTACCTAAATATGTCTTGAAGTACAAATTGATGTCCATTGAACCCTTCTAAAATCCTTGATCAATTAGATACTTGTCTAATCTCCCATACTAATCTCTAGGAGCTTCTTTTAGTTCATACAAAGCCTTTTTCACTCTGCAAACAATATTCAAATCATCTCTCAACTTAAATCCTTCTGGTTGTTCAATGTAAACTTGTTCTTTCAATTCTCCATTTAGGAATGTTGATTTCACATCCATATGATAAAATTTGATGTCCTTGAATGTTGTAAATGCCAGGAACATTCGAATTTCCTCCATTCTTACAACTGGAGCATAAGATTCATCAAAATCAATTCCTTCAATTTGAGTGTATCCTTTGGAAACAAAATGTTCCATCTTCATCCATCTTATTCCAGAATAACTATTTAGTTCTAATCACGTTCTTCTCTTCTGGTCTATAGACTAATTCCCATGTCTAGTTTTTCTCAATCTAATCTAGTTCCTCTTGCATTGCCTTCATCCAATTTTGATCTTTACATGTTTCTTCCACTATCTTTGGTTTAGTTTAAGATAGTAGATACAACAAGACCATTTCTTGTGCTGCTTTGCTTCTTGTGATAACATCTTTTGTCTTGTCTCCGATGATATGTTCTTCTAAGTGATTGTTCTAGACATACCTTGGAGTCTTGTATGCATATGTCAAATCATATTGACCATTCTTATGTTCACTCCTACTTTCCTTTTTCTTTTCATTTGATTCATATCTTGCTACTATTTATGAATCCTTTGAAGTATTCTTATCATTTTTTACACTTGCACTTTCAACAATCCTATTCAATCTTTTGTTGTAACATCGATATGCTTTCCTCTTTGTTGAATAACCCAAGAAATTGCTTCTGAAAACTTTGAAATATTTCACTATTAGAGTTCTACCATACCATAGTTCATAAGATGTCTTACCATACTTCCTCCAATACAAAATTATGTTAAGTGTGTATGCTGCTATATGAATTTCTTCTTTCCAATAAACGTCTAGTAACTCTGCTACTTTTATCATGGTTCTAGCTTCCTTATTTATAGTTTAGTTCATTCTTTCAACTACACCATTCTGATATGGTATTTGAGGGGCAGATAATTATCTTTTGATATCATGTATCTCACAAAAGTCATTCAAATCATATGAGATGAATTCTCCTCCTCTCTCAAACCTTAAACACCTGATTTTTTGTGTCAACCTCATTTTCAACTTTTACCTTGAATATCTTGAAATTTTCTAATACTTCAGATTTGTCTCTTAGAAATGCAACCCAGGTCATTCTAGAATAATCATCAATTAGTAACATGAAATACCTCTTACCTTGAAAACTCCTTGTTTGGGTCGGTTCACAAAGATCTATGTGAACCAAATCTAGTAGTCTGATGGACGAGTACTCTTTTCCATTGATTGTGCTACTAGTCTTCTTTTCTACTTGACATTTCTTGCAGATGTTCTCCAGTTTAGTCAATTTGGGCAAATATCTTATTGTACTCCTTGAACTAACCTATACCAAGTTGTCAAAATTGACATGACACATCCTCCGGTACCATAGTTAGCAATCATCATATTGTGATATCAATCAATGTTTTGTAGCTCCTTCCAATTGGTACATATTTAATTTGTCCTTCATCCAGCTGTAATTACCATTCCAAACTCCTTCCGGATTTCACATTCATTGTCCTGAAAAACAAAATTGTATCCATTTTTACACATCTCTCCAACACTCAAGAGATTGTGATGCAAACCCTTCACATAATAAACATTGTTAGTGTTCTATTTTCCATAAAAATTAATTGAACCAATACCAACAATTTTTGTTGTTTGATCATCTTCAAACTTAATTGAACCTCCATCATATCTTTCATGTCTTATGAATTTATTTTTATCACTGATCATGCGATTTGAAATTCAACTGTCAATCAACCATTCAGTCTTATCTATTCTAGCATGAAATGCATAAAAAATAGTCTTAGAGCTATCAAACTTAGGAACATCCTTTTCTACCAGAAACAAACAATGACCATCCTCATAGTCTGATTCATCATCTAAGATACCAACATCATCCTAACATTATATGCCTTCTTATTCAATTTTCCTTTATTTTCCTTAAATTTCTATCTAGTTCCCTTTTCCAGAAATCTAGCTACAATATGACCAATATTTCCACATCTAAAACATTTAAAGGGTGACATACCTTTGTACTTGCTAGTTCCTTTCTTCAATTTTCTCACAAAGTTTTCTTCCACCTCATCAAGGCTTTCTTCATCATCTAGACTATCTTTAGATGCTTTAAATACAGTCTCTAACTTTTCTTTGTCCTTTCCAAACTTTCTTACTTCAAATGTAGTCAGGGTACCAAAGAGATATTCTCTAGTGAACTTCTTTGGATCATAAGTTTCTTCAATCACTGAGATCTTATCAATGTAGCTTACCTATAATCTCATCGGGATTTTGTCAATCACATCTTCATCATTCAAGATGCCTCCAAGTTCTGTAATTTCATTCCCTGTGGTATCAACCTTCTCAAAATAACCAACAATGTCTTCTCCTTCTTCCATCCTTAATATCTTCTCTTATCTCTTAACCTCTTTGTCATCTTAACTCTATCATTTCATTAATAGATGTCTTCTAGCTTCTACCAAACCTCATGAGAAATATTCAAAGAGATAACTTGTCAATTCAGATTTTCATAATGCACTAAAGATAGAATACCTTGCTTTTTTATTTTCTTCATAATCTTGTATCTCATCTGAAGTGATAAGGCCATTTTTGTTAGCATCAACCAAGAAGGAATACTGAGAGGGCCGGGGGCGGGGTGAATCAGTCTTCACCAGAACAACAAACCTAATCACAAAACAAAGATCTAATAAACTGCAACAATAAAAAGGATAAGAAAATTAACAACACAACACACAACACCAAGATTTTGACATTGAAAACCCGGTTAAGGGAAAAACCATAGTGGGAACCTACCCACAGTAAGATGATACTTTGCAGTAGTATGTGTAAATATTACAATAGGGAATTCACATGTATTCAAGCACACTACCTGGAGCTCAATGCTCAAATATAATAGCCTAAAAGGCTACAACCCTCAGGGAGGTCTCATTGACTTACAACAGGATTCGGACTACAATCCGGGAGAAATGAACTAAAAGAATAACATCTCCAAATGCCTTATTACAATTTTGGTTAAGCACAGATGTTTGCCCTACAACACCAATCACACCTCAACCTCAACACCGAAGGATAAATCACTTATTCACAGATAAACCTCTCTCTAATAATATAGACATAACATCGATGCCTAAATTCAATGAATATATCACCTATATATACAAATCATCAACCTTGATAACAAGGTCGGCCAAACCCTCAACCCTCAATTACAAAATTAATTCACATGATAAAAAGATTGACCACCAAACCAATATAATTGTTTACATAGCATAACATGGACCTTTAAAAATTCCCAAATGCTCAACTCCACTGGAAATCACACCAAGATCAACCGCAACACACTAAACCACCAAATATACTGCATAACACAAAAATCATCACCAGTTGATAGAAACCACCAAAAACTCACACAATGATCAATGCAGATCAGCAAAACAAATAGGACACGACTAGGAAATACTAGAAAGAACGTTAGAATCATAAGGAACAGTTGCACCAACATGTTGGCATTTGAATGAAGATTGCATTGATGAACTATTGTGTTTTCATTGATGTCAATTATAACTAGTAATGATGTTGTCATGATGTTGTTTTGCAACCAATAGTTGAGAAAGTGAAGGAAACCAATATTACTTTAGAAGCACTGAGATCAACTAGTAACCCTACTTGCTGATGTGCCAAACCCTAACTGATGGAGCTTGATGAATCAGTTGTATTGGTTTATGATCAAATAATAAATGGTAATAATTATGTTGGTATTTCTGTATGGTTTTGTCATTGATGTCAACACCTACTAACAATTATCAACTCTGGCACTTTGGAGAATCAGTAACATTCATCGACAAGCAAATGACTTATGCACAGTCACCGGTATCTGGTACACCGGCAGGATATAATGATCACTGGCACTTAGAATGGAATGGAAATCACATGGTTATGTCAAAGACATCATTTGGACATTTTGTCTTGAAGGTTTATTAATTGGCATATTCATATTTGCATATTTGTTGTTACCGACAAATAAGTCCAGGTTACATCGGCAAGTTTATCTTTTCTAGATCAACTTGGCACGCTATGGAGATGACTTATTATTGTTGTAAATGCATTAAGCCGACATGTTGAATCAGTTATTGCATCAGGGCATTAATTTATTTGTAAATTAATTTTATTATATTATCCTTTAGAGTCGACCTACTAAAATTGGTCTTAGGGTATGGTATAAATGTAAGATCTTATTTGTAAGATCAAATGTGGAATGCGAAAAAGGATTGTGTAAAGGTATATGCGAGAATAAGCAGAGATATACACACAAACATCATTTGAAGATTGAAGAAGGGTTTTTGTAAAGACAATAAGAACTATATCGGTACTGAATCCAACATAGAAAGATGCTGACTTAAGCAGTACATTCTTATTGGATTTAACCATCCAATTGTAGTTAGTGTGACTCCCATTTGTGATTGAGCAGTGAGCTCTAGGTGCTTGGCCTTTCTACATGTGCAGACCCCATTTGTATACACTTACTATCTGCAGTAGTATCATCTGATTGTGGGTAAGGTTTCCCACCATGTTTTTTCCCCTTATAGGGTTTCCACGTACAAATATTGGTGTTATGTGTTGTGGATGACTTTGTCTTTTTGTTTCATGCATTAATCCTTACCGGTATTGCAATTAACTATTAAAACTATGTACCGACATATTAGACTGGTTTACTAATATCAAGCATTAAGCTAGTTAAGTTATTTTTGGTTTTAATTTATTTGACAACTAATTCATGCCCCCTCTCTCAGTTGTCTCTGGGACCTAACAGATTATGCCATGTATGCATGTTGTATGTGATTAGTTTCAAATGGTTTTTGGCATGTAGAGATAATAGTTTTATCTTGGGAAGGAGAAAGTACATTGCATGAAGAGGAAATCATGTGATGAGTTACAAGATTTGATGAAGTGGTGATCAAAGAGTGGTCGAGGTTGTCTTGAATAGTGTGCAATGATTGCTATGTAATCTAACGGTCATACTTGAATCGATTTGTTTGTAATTTCTATGAGATCTTAGGCTTGTGATGTGTTACCGACCTATTGTTTTTCTTATAAGGTCGATGACTTGTTTTGTTGTAGTGTTGGAAATTTTTGTTATTTGTTAGTGTGATTGATTGTCAAACCAGAAGGAGTATCTGTAGTATGTGTGAAGGTAGATAGGAGCATCAAAAGAATCTGATCAAGTAGAGTAGTGCTATTTACTAGATCAGTAAACCCTTGTTGTTCTCTAACAATTACAATAGTCAAATCCCTTAACCGGGTAAGCTTTAACAGGCTTAGTGCTATCTAAATCCTCTAACCAAGTGATCTATTGGCTTGGATTTCAAATCCTCTAACAAGGTTACTCCTAACAGGGTATTTCTTCTAAAAGAGCATTATAGTCAATCCCTTAACCAGGTGGTCCCTAACAAGATGTGTTCTTAACAAGACTATTTGTAGAGCTTTAATAGGCTTGGCTCCTAATAGGGCAAACTTTAGAAGAGTTCAAAATACTTGTGGGTATTCATCCCCACTGTAGTTTTTTCCCATTTGGGTTTCCACATCAAAAATCATTGCGTCAAGTGGTGAATGGTTTTTGTGGTTATGTTTGATATGGTTAATTTTCTTAACTGTTAAATCCACTTAGATATGATAAGAGGACTGACAGTAATCTGGAATGTGCTTTTACTATTGTCAGTAAAGTATTTTAATGTTTTGGTTAAATGGTTTGGGAGTTTTAGAGTTGTCATACTGTTATTTTGATATGCCAGTCAAACCGATAAACTGTCAATGCTATTGAAGTTTATAGTCCAATGTTTGAACCATTTAGTTCAAAGATTGACTTGTGAGATTGTTTTTTGAGTTTGGTGAAACTTAAGTTAGTTTTCTATCTACTGATTCACCCACCCCTCTCAGTAATTGTTTGGATCCTTATTGATTCATCATACCATCAATTGGTATCCAAGCATTTCAGGTCCTCTAGTGTCTAAGCGTAACAACTTAAGGTAAAGATGTAGAAGAACATGATGAAGAAAGAATGCTCGAAGTTTAATACGGAAAACTATAGAATATGGAGTGATAAGATGGAAATCTATATCAAGAGTCTAGGAAGTCAATACTGGGAACATATTGTTACACAATATACTATACCTAGTGGGACTTTGTCTGATGATCAAAAGAAAGAGTAACAAGTAAATAATCAAGCATTGGAGGCCATTATTAGTTCTTTATTTGATTTAGAGTATGTTGATGTCCATGGTCTGGAGACTACTTATGATGTGTGGAAGAAACTTGAGGAAATCTATAGCGGTGAAGAGCATGTGAATATTGCCAAAGAAGAGGGTCTAACAGGTAAATTTGATGACATATAGATTACTGAAGGTGAAAATATTCAACAATATGGTCAGAGGATCAAGGAGATAGTTGGTGAGATCAAACGTGTTGGTGGTAAAGTGTAGGATGCCATAGTGGTTAGTAATGTGTTGAGAACCCTTATACCGATCTATGCTATCCGAGTTGCATCCATTCAGGAGGTAAAGTCTATTGATAAAACAAAGGTAACTCTTGACTCCATCATTGGTAAACTTATTGCATTTGAATTAAATGGTTATGATGGTAGTGCTCAGAATTCTGAATTTGCATTTAGAGCTTTAGTTTCTAACCCACCTATGAGGAAAAGCAGAGATGTCAGTCATAGTTAGGAGTCTAGATCCAGTAGAGAAGTTGATGATGAAGAAAGTCTAATCAAGCTTGAAGCATAGTTGGTCAAGCAGTTACCTAGAGGTACCGGTAAGTACAAAGGTAAATTACCTTTGAAGTGTTTTACATGTAACAAGATTGGACATATTTCAGCTAACTATCCTAATGGTGACAATGAGCATAAGCGTGAGAAGTAAAAAGGAAAAGGTGAAAGAGATTTCCTCATTGCAGTTGATTGTGGCTTCACTGATGAGGAATCTAAGGGAGATGCTAATGAAGACATTATCTTTGTTTCCATTAAAGAGGAGACATCTGATCAGAAGGCATTAGTTTCTCCCATGGAGAGTTTTGATGATTGGATCATAGATAGTGGTTGTTCACACCACATGACTGGCGAGCGAAGTAAATTTCTTACTTTGAAGGAATTTCATGAGGGACTTGTGAGATTTGGAATTGAATCCCCTGCATGGTAAAAGGAAAGGGAACCATTTCTCTTAATGGAAAGAGCAGTGTATATGATATCTACTAGGTTGAAGGATTAAATCACAATCTATTGAGTGTAGCTCAACTAAATGACACAAGTTATCCATTGGAATTTAAGAATGGAATGTGCAAAATCTATGGGAGCAAGGTGAACTTATTTCAACTAGAACGTAGACAAAAGGTAACCTATTTCACCTAAATCCTAAAGTCAACAACTATTTAATTGCTAAAGTAGATGATATTTGGCTTTGGCATAAGAGAATTTGTCATATAAATTTTGATAACATTGTCAAAGTCGGTAAGTCCAATTCAGTAAGAGGTTTGCCTTAGTTGGACAAACTAGTGAATTCTCTGTGTAAGTAATGTCAATTAGGAAAGTTGACATCCTCAAATTTTAAGAGAAAATCTTTCTCAGTAGGACATTTGTTAGATTTGGTACATACAGATCTTTGTCGACCAATAAGGACTAAAAGTATTCAAGGTTATAGATATTTTATGATCTTCACTAATGATTGCTCAAGAATGATGTGGGTCACATTCCTTAAGGACAAAATAAAAGCCTTTAAGTAAGTTCAGGGAATTCGAGGCCTTAGCTGAAAAGGAAAGTTGTAAGAAGATAAAGTGTCCAAGGATTGATCAAGGAGGTGAATTTACTTAATATGAATTCAGTAGATATTATGAAGACAATGGAATTAAGACACAACTTTCTGCACCTAGGACACCACAATAGAATGGTATTGCAGAGAGGAACAACTAGTAAGTTGTTGAAGCTACTACATGATGCTAATACAAGGAGGTGTACAAAAAACTTTCTGGAGAGAAGTTGACAGCACAATTGTCTACACTATGAACCAGATATTGGTAAAGAGAGGTAAGGATAAAACTCCTTATGAATATTGGTATGGTAGATCACGTAATGTTAGTTATTTTAAGATTTTTGGTAGTAAATGTTTTATCAAGAGAGGTGACTATGTTGGTAAGTTTGATGCTAAGAGTGATGAAGGCATATTTATTGGTTACTCCACCAAGAGTAAGGCCTACGAATGTTACAACAATCGGACAAAGCGAATCATTGAAATTGTTGATGTCTGAGTGGATGAGTATCTTGAAGTTTTAGGAAAAACTAATGAGGAGAAGAAGGAAGATGAACCTTACATTTTGATTTTGGAACTAAAACCGGTGAAGCCAGAAGTTGATGAAGTGAATTCTGTAGTACCAGTTCAACCGAAACAGGTAGATTTTGCAGAAGAAGATGATGATAGTGAGGAAGAAGAACCTGAAGATAATGATCATGTTATTCTAAGGTATGTGAGACTCAATCATAATCCTGACCAAATTATTGGAGATAAAGATGCTGGAGTGTTAACCAGAAGAAGAATTAGAGAAAATTATTGCATGATCTCCACTATTGAGCCTAGAACTGCTAAGGAAGCATTTAGAGACGATCACTGGATCAAAGCTATCAAAGAGGATCTTGACTAGATTGAGAAGAATAATATGTGGACCCTAGTACCCAAACTGATGAATAAAAATGTGATAAGTACTAAATGGGTATTCAGGAATAAATTGATTGAAGATGGAGTAGTAGTTAGAAACAAAGCTAGATTGGTATGCAAAGGTTATGCACAGGAATAAGGAGAAGACTATGGCAAGACATTTGTACTAGTTTCTAGATTGGAAGGTGTTAGGACTCTACTTGCATTTACAACATATAGGGGATTCAAAGTATATTAGATGGATGTGAAGTCAACATTTATAAATGGAATACTAGAAGAGGAAGTATACATTGAAGAACCAGATGGTTATGCTTTGACTGATGCAAAGGATATGGTGTGTAATATGCACAAGGCACTATATGGTTTGAAGAAAGCACTAAGAGAATGGTTTGAAAGGCTACATTCACACCTGATGAAGAGAGGTTTTTCAGAGAACCAATGAAGACAATAATATATATCTCAAGATAGAAGGAGATAAGATACTGATTAGTGAAGTGTTTGTGGATGATATCATTTTTGGAGGCAATGATGACATGAGTGGTGAATTTGCAAATGGGATGAAAAGTGAATTTGAAATGTCTCTAGTAGGAGAGATAAAATTCTTCATAGGTTTTCAAATTCAATAGATGAAGAGTGGTATTTTTACCATATGGTCTAGATATGTGAAAGAGGTATTGAAGATATTTGGAATAAGTGACTGTAAACCAGTTGGGACACCAATGGTTATATGTTGTAAACTGTCCAAGGAGGATGATGCTGCATCTTTTGATGAAAATGAGTACATATCAATGATAGGGAAGTTGCATTATGTTGTTCACAACAGACTAGATATTGCTCATGCAGTTGGTTTAGTTGCCATATTTAAGAAGAACCCAAAGGAAACACACATGATTGTAACTAAAATGATATTCAAATATTTGAAAGGTACTATTGATTATGGATTATGGTATCCATATGCAGGTAACTTTGATTTGAAGGTTTATATAGATGCAGACTGGGCAGGAAATGTTGATGAAAAGAAGAGCACAACCGGTGGTGTATTCTTTTTTGGAGGAAGGCTTGTATCTTGGAGCAGAAAAAACCAGAGTTGTATATCACAGTCCACTGCTGAAGCTGAATATGTTGCAGCTTATATGAATTCTACCCAAGCAATCTGGATGAAACACATTTTGGAACAATTCAAGTTGAATATCACAAAACCAGTAAGGATTTCATGTGATAACAATAGTGCAATAAATATTTTAAAGAACCCGGTGTTGCATGCTAGAACTTAGCATATTGAGTTCAAATATCATTTATTGAGGGAGAAAGTGCAGAGTAAAGATGTATTAGTAGAGCATGTAATTACTAAGGAGCAACTAGCATATATCTTTACTAAATCTCTGCCTAAGACTACTTTTGACTATCTTAGAGGTTAGCTAGGGGTTGTGCCCCTACATGAGATCAATTAAGTAGATGTGGATTATATGAGTCCCGAAGCCAATTGAAGAATCTTGAAGTAGAATTAGTGTAGAGTGGAGTTATTCCACAGGGAGAGCATAAAGTTGTAGATTGTTGATGCAGAACAATGAAGTATGATACTGGATGTTTTACTTTCACTTTGGTATATTGTTGTCAAAGGGGGAGAAGAACAATATGACTATGGGAGAAGAGTTGTATGATTGATAGAGAGAAAAACTATATCCAATTGCCAACTGAAGACAAGGAGACTCGGTTGAAGGAGAGTACATGGTAAAATGTAAAACAAGATTCCTATACCTATGTATGTGCATTAATCTCAATCATCACAATCAAGGGTATTCATATTTTTATTGCCATCAATGCCAAAGGGGGATATTGTTGGAATTTGCATGAAGATTGCACTAATGAACTATTGTGTTATCATTGATGTTAATTATAACCAACAATGATGTTGTCATGATGTTGTTTTGCAACCGATAGTTAAGAAAGTGAAGGAAATCGATATTACTTTAGAAGCAGTGAGATCAACTAATAACCATGCCTATTGATGTGCCAAACCCTAACCAATGGAGCTTGGTGAATTGATTGTACAAGTTTATTATCAAATGATAAACAATAATGACTATCCCTGATGGTATGATAAAAGAATAAGGATCTGGTCAACTACTAAGGGGGGAGGGGTGGTGAATCAGTAGATAGAAAACTAATATAAACTTTCACCAATCTCAATATCAACCTCTCAAAGAAAAATCTAAACTGACAAGTTAAACCACTGAACTACAAATGCAATATCACTGTCAAGTTAAATCCGTTGACTATTGTAATAGATTAACAGTAAAACAACTTGAAACTCACCAACATCCAATTACTTTGCTGACATAAGTAAAACCTTAATTTATATTGTTGTCAATTAACATAACTTATCAAAGTGGATTTAGCAGTTAAGCATTTCAACCATAGTAAACATAACCACAAAAACATTCACCACTTGACACAATATTTTTGACATGGAAACCCAAATGCAAAAAACCACAGTGGGGATGAATACCCACAAGTATTCTAAACTCTTCTAAAGTTCTCCTTGTTAGGATCCAAGCCCGTTAAAGCTTTACAATTAGTCTCGTTAAGAATAGATCCTGTTAGGGACCACCCGATTAAGGGATTGAGTATAATACCCTATTAGAAGCAATATCCTATGAGGAGTAACCTTGATAGAGGATTTGAAATCCAAGCTAATGGACCACCTGGTTAGAGGATTTGAATAACACTAAGCTTGTTCGATCTTACTTGGTTAGGAAATTTTAAATGCTAGAATTGTTACAAAACAATAGGGGTTTGTTGATCTGTTTGAATAGAACTACACTTTCTTGTTTAGATATTTTTCATGCTCCTATCTGCCTTTATGGAAACTACAGATACATCATCTAGTTCGGCAACCACACTCAACTAGAAATTTTCCAACTCTTAAACAAAACAACTCATTGACCTTATCAACAACTCAATAGGTCGCTAACACAACACAAACCTAATTATCTCATAGAGATTACAAACAAGTCAGTTCAAGTTAGATCTTTGGATTCCATAACAATATCTACACATCGTTCAACATAGCCTCGATCCCTCCTTGATCACCACTTCATCAAACTCTATAACTCATCACATGGTTTGCATTACATACAATGAACTTTCTCATTTCCAAGATAAAAACCATTATCTCAATGCACCAAAAAAACTTTGAAACTCTTCTCATACAACATGCATACGTATCATAATCATTATTAGTCATCATTGGATCATAAACTAATACAACCAATTCACCAAACTTAATCGGTTAGGGTTTATCATATCAATAGGTAGGGTTTACTGGTTGATCTCCCCAATATATAGCAATAATAGTTCACTCCACAAACTCACCTATCGGTTGTAGTTCCCTTCACTAGCTCTTCCTACCAGTTACAAAACAACATTATAACGATATCATTATTGGTTAATTGATATCAATGACAACATAACATTTCATTAATACTCTTCATGCAAATGCCAACAATCTTGCCCTTTGGCATTGATGGCAATACAAATATCAATACCCTTGATTTCTATGATTGTTAATAGGAATCCTGGTTTACATTTTACCATGTATTCTCCTTGTCTTTAGCTGGTAATTGGATATAGACCTTCTATCTGTCAATCATATAATTCTTCTTCCCATAATCATATAGTTCTTCTCCCCCTTTGACAACAATGCCAAAGTGATAGTAAAACATGCAATGTCAAACTTCACTCCGCAACATCAACAACCTACAACTTGATGCTCCCCCTATGGAATAACTCCACTCTACACCAATCCTGTTGTAAAATTATGCAAGTAGCTCCAGGACTGATGTACTCTACATCATGCTCAATTGACCTCATGAAGGGTTACAACCCCTAGTTGACTTCTAAGATACTTAAAAGTAGTCTTAAGTTGAGGTTTAGTAAAGATATCTACAAGCTATGCCTTGGTAGAAACATTCTCCAATATCACATCTTTACTGTACACTTTTTCCCTCAAGAAATGATTCTTCAATTCAATATGCTTGGTTTGTGCATGCAAAATAGGGTTCTTGGAAATATTTATGGCACTAGTATTGTCACATAAGATCTTTACAAGTTTTGAAAACTTCATCTTGAAACCTTCCAAAATATGTCTCATCCAAACAGCCTCAGTACAATTCATATAAGCTGCAACATACTCAACTTCAGTAGTAGATTGTGATATACAACTCTGATTCTTGATACTCCATGAAACAAGTCTTCCTTCTAGAAAGAATGCTTGACCAGTTGTACTTTTCCTATCATCAACATTACCTTCCCAGTTTGCATCTATATACACCTTCAAATCAAAGTTACTTGCATATGGATACCATAATCCATAGTCAATAGTGCCTTTCAAATATCTGAATATCCTCTTGGTTGCTATCAAATGTGTTTCCTTTGGATTCTTCTAAAATCTAGCAACTAGACCAACTGCATGAGCTATATCCGGTCTATTGTGAACAACATAGTGCAATTTCCCAATCATTGACCTGTACTCCTTTCCATCAACAAATATGGCTTCATATTCCTTAGACAATTTACATCCTGTAACCATTAGTGTCCCAGCTGGTTTACAGTCACTCATACCAAATATCTTTAATACTTCTTTCACATATTTAGACTGTGTGATGAAAATACCACTCTTCATTTGCTGAATTTGCAAGCCTATGAATATTTTTATGTCTCCCACTAGGGACATTTCAAACTCAATTTTCATTTCATTTACAAAGTCATTACTCGTCATCATTACCTCCAAATATGATATCATCTACAAACACTTCACTAACTATTATCTTATCTCCTTCAAATTTGAGATATATGTTGTTGCCTTCACTGGTTCTCTGAAAACCTATCTTCCTTAGGTGTGAATGAAGCCTTTCATACCATGCTCTTGGTGCTTGCTTTAACCCATATAATGCCTTGCGCAATTTGCATACCATGTCTTTTTCATCATTCAAAGCATAACCATTTGGCTTCTCAATGTATACTTCTTCTTCCAGTATTCCATTCCAAAATACTAACTTCACATCCATTTGATATAATTTGAATCCCTTATATGCTGCAAATGCAAGTAAAGTCTTGACACCTTTTAGTCTAGCAACTGGTGCAAAAGTCTAACCATAATCTTCTCCTTCTTCCCGTGCATAACCTTTGCAAACCAATCTATCTTTGTTTCGCACCATCTTCATTTAGTTTGTTCCTGAATACCCACTTAGTACCTATCGCATTTTTATTCACCGGTCTTGGTACTATGGTCCATGTATTGTTCTTCTCAATTTGATCAAGCTCCTCCTCCATAGATTTAATCCAATAATCATCTCCAAATGCTTCCTTAGAAGTTCTAGGCTCAATAGTGGAGATCATGCAGGAATTCTCTCTAATTCTTCTTCTAGTTAACACTCCAGCATCCTTATCTCCAATAATCTGGCTAGGATTGTGATTGAGTTTCACACACCTTAGAATAACATGATCATTATCTTCAGGTTCTTCTTCTTCATTATCATCATCTTCTTCTTAATCTACCTATTCTAGCTGAACTAGTACAACATCATTCTCTTTACCAGTTTTAGGTTTCTCTGGTTCTGGTTCCTAAAATAGAATGCAAGGATCTTCATTCTTTTTCTCCACACTGGTTTCCCTTGAGACTTCAGGATACTCATCCACTCGAACATTAGCACTCTCAATGATACTCTGTGTCTGGTTGTTATAACATTTGTAGGTCTTACTCTTGGTGGAGTAAACAAGAAATATACCTTCATCACATTTAGCCTCAAACTTACTAACATAGTCACGTCTCTTTATAAAAAATTTACTACCAAATATCTTGAAGTAACTAACATTAGGTGATCTAAAATACTAGTATTCTTAGGGAGTGCTATCCTTACCTCTTTTTACCAAAATTGGGTTCATCGCATAGATAGTTGTGCTAACAGCTTCTCTCTAGAAAGTTTTTTCTGCACCTCCTTGTATAAACATTGTTCTAGCAGCTTCAACAACTGACTAATTGTTCCTCTCTGCAATACCATTTTGTTGTGGCATCCTCGATGTAGAAAGCTATCATTTGATACCATTTTCTTCATAATATCTAGTGAATTCCACAAAAGTAAATTCACCACCTTGATCAGTCCTTATGTTGGCATTTTTGATGATGATGTTTTGATTGTCATTGATGGACACACACATGCTTTGAGATCACTTTTTGTATGTATAAGTTATGCTCAACTGGTATTTGTTCCAACTGGTATTATGTATTATAGTCTTTAGACTATAAGTGTTTTGAAGAAAGTGTTTACTAATCTCAAGCGGTATGAAGACCCAAAGTGGTATGAAGACCTCAAGCGGTTTGAGAATCTCAAGCACTACGAAGGAACTCAAGTAGCAACTATCATTTTCCTAGTCTTCATTTTGACAACTCATAATCGGTTAAATGTATGAACTGATATTTTTGTGATGAGTTATCTTCCACTGACACTTTGGCAGTGATTTTGTGTCGTATTACCAAATGTGTCTAGATGCACTGACCCTAGGAACTTGCAATGTAATCCTATTGGACTGACATGAAATCAGTTTCCTTTATAAGGACATCATGTCTAGGGTTTTAGGAGTCATTAGGGTTTAAGGTGGTTGATGAGGTTTTTTCATGTGCGATCATAGAAGAGAAGATTAGGTCTGTGTGAAGAAATTGAGTGTGGATATATTGAAGAGTGAAGTAATGCTAAAATGCATTAAGAATGAGCTATCATGGATCTAATCAAGCAGATTGTGCTATTTTCTAGATCACTCACTTGTTGATTACTCACATCTTCGACAAGTTTGAAACCCTTAACCAAGTAGGCCCTGAAAAAGCCTTTGTAAATCATCTAACAAGGTGGTTCACAACTATGGATCTGAAATCCTCTCACAAGGTAGTCTTTAAACGGACATATCTCTTAACAGACATTGAGATTCCTAATAGGATTTGTTCTAGTGAAGAACATTGTATGACCTTAACCGATCTGGTTTCTATTATGCAGATAGTTACTTGTGAGTTTTAGCTTACCGCAGTTTTTCCCATTTGGGTTTCCACCTCAAAACCTCTGGTGTTATGGTGATCGTGCTCTTGTGGGTGAATGCTTTATTTGATGTTTGGATTGCATTTGTCTTAACTAGTTTGTTAGTAAAATTGTTATACCAGTTGACTGCTAAACTATTTAAGTGTTTAAGTTCAGTAATTTTTGGTATACTAATTCACCGCCCCTCTTAGTATTCATCAATTGGTATCTGAGCCAACCTTTCTATAAGTCTAACCACTTGGAAGGAGATATGGGGAAATACATTGTGAGGGAACTTACTTAATGGCTCACTTAGATTGAGAAAGCCTATGATGAACTCAAAGTCAAATATAAAGCTTCTCTAGCAAAAAGAAGAGAGCATGCTGAGAAACAGATGGAGCTTACTAGAAATAGTTCTTCTGATGAAGCAAACATGGAAGCCCTAGTTGAAGAAGTTGAAAAAATAAATGAGTCTAATGCCAATCTGAGAAGGGAAATAGAAGGACTAACTATCAGAATGTGTCAAGAGCTTGAAAACCGGAGGAAAGCTGAAGATCTCGTAAAAGACAAACATCATGAGATCTACAAGCTGAAGTAAGAAATCAGTGCACTTACGACTCATCTCCAAGAGAGTAAAATGGAAAAAGAAGAAATGCAAGGTGAACTAAACATGGCTATTTCTAAGAATGCAACCTTGAAGGAATCCAACTTTGCTATTTCCAAGGAACTCACTGTGTGAAAGGAAATACTTGCCAAATTCAATCAGAGTGCTGCTAAGTTAGAGCAAAAGCTTGAATCAGCAAAACCGATGAAGAATACTAATGGACTTGCTTTCTCTGGTTATGAGGAAGGTGAGACCTCTGGAACAAAAGATGGAGCATCAAAGAAGAAACTGACATTAAAGGATAAAGGTAAGAAAAAATTCAAACCTGTTTGCTTTAATTGTCTCAAGGAAGGACACACTGCCAATGTATGTAGAAGTAAGGATTACAATGATTTTCCTTACTTTCTAAACAATAAGCCTAGATACAATAGATTCAATGGTAACTGTTATGCATGGAACAAGTTTGGGCATAGAGCATTTGAATGCAGGTCTGTCATGCACAACACTGGAAGATATCCTCAAAGAAGTCAAGGAGTTTTTCCTGAATCCTTTGTGAACCGGAATCCAAACTGGTATAATGCCTATAATCATCAGTCAGGTAGTGGTGGATATCAAGCGGTAACTGGTTGGAGAGAAACTTGTTTTACTTGCCATGGTAGTGGTCACACCACTTCAACATGCAGGAGGAAGAATGATAGAATGAACAATGGACCATGGAGAGTACCTGGAATGGTTTCCTATCATTGCAACAAACTAGGTCAGATAGCTAGAATCTGCAGAATGAGAAAGAACATATTAGATGACATACTAGTCACTCCAGAAGGAAAGATTGATGTTGAAACTATTCAAGCAGACATGAAGAAAACCTAGAAAAAGAAACCAGAAGAAGTGTCACAAGAAGAACCGGTTTCTGCATCTAGTGTGGAAATCTTTGAACCAGTAAACTAAGCTTCAGAAAAGATTAGGGGGAGCGAATCAGTGAAATATTTTGAACCCCTAATTTATATCGATAAAAGACCTTAACCGGTATGTGTTACCTGTCAATTGGTAGAAGATTGAAAATGGTAAAAGGAAAAATTAGGGTTTATGCCCTAATGGTTGTGCATTTATTATGGTAGGTGAAGAATTTGTTTATAAGGGGTTTTCAAGTCATTTTCACTTATCAATTTGCGAGCAAAGAAATTTTCAAGTACAGAGCGACCAAAGGCGATTTGTCTTGCGATTCAGAGTGAATTGAAATCTAGTAGAAGAATTCTGAGATATTTGCAACCTATTAGTGAGGAACACTAAGTGGTGTTCCAAATGACTAAAGTGGTGTGTTGCTAGCTGCAGTGTCAAAGCCCTAAATCTTGATTCACGAAGGTATTTTTTGAGTTTCTTTGTTTATCATGGCTTCTGCTTCGCACTCCAGTTCAAGTGCACCTATTGATTTAGTGGATTTCATACAAAGAAAGATGAAATACAATGCCCTATCCCAGATACCCATTGGTGTTATAGTTGAGGAAGGTATTTTAGATTATATTGATTTTGAAATAGAAGACCTAGGATCCCTAGTGATCCATTCTCAGTTAGGTTTATTCTGCAGGGATGACAAGAAGATGAAACCGGAATACAACATCCTTGAAAGAAATAAACTTCACAATACGGTCTATTTTATTGAAGCATTCATAGAAGATCACATCTGCATCATCCTAAGCAGAGTGCACGGTGATAAAATGTATCTTGAGTGGACACATGACATCACATTAGAAGCGATTCATGCTGTCACACGTTTCTAAAATGTTGGAGAAGTGCCAGCCCTAAGGAAAATCATTAAGACTGAAATGACTAAGCTCATCGGTTCTATGAGCGACCAACGGGGAATGACCATCAACACCATCAAGGATGATTTGGTTAAGTATTCCTGCATGGTGATCAAATACCAGACATTCTATGCCAGCAGAATTAACTCTGTCTCTGCTCCTGCAGTTAGTACTGCCTACAAAATGATTATGGAAGATGCCTCATTTGATCTATGCACCTGTATGCAAAGGCAACTTTTGGTAAACTTGAAGTCTATTAAATAGGACAATGCCTTAAGATTTAAATTTGGACAACTATTGGTAGGTTTGTTTTTCTACTTACAAGGCTATTTTCCAGGAGTCGGTGATATTCAATGGTCTGCTGACCAACTGGTTACCAAACAAATCAGAGAAAGTCTTCAAGAGGTGGGAACCAATTATCCTGAAGTCTTGAACAAATACTTTGATGAATTCAAGTGGAAGATGAGCTAGAGGATGAGGATAGTTGGCGATATCATCAAGAAGTATGAAGAGGACATATGCTTTACCATCAGAGTAGATGAGTGCATAATGGAGGTGGTTGAGCCCAGAAAGGAAGAAGTGGATCCCATGGGATATGAGGTGATGTATGACATACTCGATGGTTGTGTCTCTACCCTACTTGCCTCGCCTTTTGATCCAAAGAAGAAGAGAACCAACACCTACTTGGAAAGGGTAAAACTGGTTGAAGAACCTTCAGTGAAGAAGGGAAAGGTAGTGCCATCGGTATCAGCACCAGTTACTTCAGCAAGTCCTAAAGTGACCAAGTGGTCACCTACCAAGAAGAAACTAGAAGTTGCACCCACCAAAGTCTTTGAAAGAAAGTGGAAGAGTAAGAGTAACTCACTAGATTCTTAGGATATAGAACCTGAAGTGCAGCCTAAAAAGACTAGGCAAACAAGGAAGAAGACAAAGACAACTAGCAATGAACTGACATCATCAGCACTGATAAATATAGATATTTCCTCTTACAAACCATTGACACATTGTCAAAGGACTATCAAGAATATTAGGAGAAAAGTGCTGAGTGATTTAATAGATCATTTTGATCATTTTAATGATAATGAAAAGGAGGAAGTGGAATATGAAGTTATTCAATATCTATCTATTAATGATTGGTCACCATCAGAAATTAGATCTATGATACTGGATTCTTTATACAATTCTTTAGATAATAAATGGTGCATTGACATAGAAAAGGAACAGGAAATAAGAGAGGAAATCTTCACACAATATTTTCCTGATGTGTCAAATTCAGAGCTCTATGAAATTATGAATAAATACAAAGGCCTCTTCTTCATGAGAAGAAGAAGACTCTTGTTACTGGAAGGCAAAGTCCCTGAAGTGGTCAAAAATACACACTCACATGCCCAAGCTAGTCTAAAGTTGCACCAACTATCTGAAGCCAACAAGAAGGCTGAACAATAACTGGAAACCAGAAAACCGGATGAGGTATATGACAGTGAAGGAGAACCGGTTACTGAACAGATGGACACAATTGACACTGATGCTTTGGATGGTGAAAATGTCACTTCGGATGAAGCAAAGGAAAAGGTTGATAAAGAGAGAGTCAAAAAGGAGAAACAAGACAAAGAAAAGGCTGATAAAGAGAGAGTTGAAAAGGAGAAACAAGACAAAGAAAAGGCTACTAAAGTGCAAGTGGAGAAAGAGAAAAAGAATCAAGAGGCAGAGAAGAGGAAACAAGTAGAAGATGAGAAGAGAAAAGAAGAAGAGAAGAGGAAACAAGAAGAGGAGAAGAAGAAAAAGGAAGAGGAGAAGAGGAAACAGGAAGAGGAGAAAAAGAAATAGAAAGAGGAGAAGAGGAAACAGGAAGAGGAAAAGAAGAAAAAGGAAGAGGAGAAGAGGAAACAGGAAGAGGAGAAGAAGAAAGAACAAGAGAAGTAGAAGGAAGAAGAAAGGAAGAAGGATGAAGAGAAGAAAGAAAAGGAAGCAGAGGAGCAAAAGAAGGCAGCAGAGGAAAAGCAAAGAGTCGAAGTGAAGAAGGAAGCGGCAAAGAGCACACATGTGGAGACACCAAAGGCAACCGGTAGTCAAGCCAAACCGGCTAACATTACCAGTCGTATTGAACTCCAATCTACAAATGAATAAGAGCTACTCCAAAGCATTAAGATCACATAAGAGTGTCTAGAAGCATTAAGGAGGAAAAAGGAGCAAGATGTTATTCAAATTGCGGTTGAAACTCTTACCAACTTGATTCTTGGTACTAACCTCCCCAGTACCGATTCCTCTTTGGCCCAGCTAAAACTTCTATGCACAGTTGTGGAGGACCATGTACAAAGCCTGGAAGTGGTTTCTGAAGCTAATGCATAGAAGAAGCATCAAAAGGCACTAAACACTGCCGTAGTGAAGAAATTGAACGAGCTCCAGTCTGACCTTTAGAAAGAGAAGAAGGACATAAAAGATGCTATGGATGAGGGAAAACTACTGCTCAGTAAGATAAGCCAACCCCATCTATTTTGTGATGTCGTGCTTGCATAGAAGGAAAAACTACAATCTAATTTGCAGGCATATATAAGCACCTTTAAGATGCCCTATGATTCCTTCACTACACATGGGCAAATTGTTCATCGGTTTCAACTCCAGTCTGCCAGAATCGAGTTGGAAATCAGCAACCTGACTAGAGATTTGCAAGAACTTCAACTAGTTCTACTACCCAGACTACAAATACTTTAGAAGTGTTATCTCAATCTAGATGCCTTAACGGTCACTCAAGAGATGAGCACAATTGATGCCATGGAAAAACATGTATCCCAGATGCAAACAGAAAGTGAGGTGGCTAGCTCATTAATTGAGTCATGGTATTTAGCCATGAAGACTTTTATGTAGGATTTTAAATCAGTTTTTGATAAGTTTCACTCATTATTGTCATAAACATTTATTATATTAATGATAATGACAAACATGGGTTATTCTGTAGTACTTTGTCATTGTTGGCAAAGGGAGAGTAGTATTTTGTATTTAAAATTTTGATGTTATGTATACTTTCATGTTACCTATTTAAGGGAGTAGTATACATTGTAATTTTTGCAAAAAGGGATAGTGTATATGCTTAGGGGGAGTAATTTTGATTATGGTATATTTTTGTTGTAAAACACTTAGATGTCAAAAATTTTCCTAAGTGTTGCCATCAATGCAAAAGGGGGAGATTGTTAGAATTTTTTATGATGATGTTGTGATTGTCATTGATGGACACACACTTGCTTTGAGATCACTTTTTGTATGTATAAGTCATGCTCAACTGGTATTTGTTCCAACTGGTATTATGTATTATAGTCTTTAGACTATCGCTGTTTTGTAGAAAGTGTTTACCAACCTCAAGCAGTATGAGGACCCAAAGCCGTATGAAGACCTCAAGCAGTTTGAGGATCTCAAGCGATACAAAGGAACTAAAACAATAGTTATCATTTTACTAGTCTTCATTTTGACAACCGGTAATTGGTTAAATGTATGAACCGATATTACTCTGTGATGAGTTATCTTCCATTGACACTTTGGTGGTGATTCAATGTCATGTTACCAAATGTGTCTAGATGCACTGAACCTAGGAACTTGCAATGTAATCCTCTTGGACCGACATGAAATCAGATTCCTTTATAAGGACATCATGTCTAGGGTTTTAGGAGTCATTAGGTTTTAAGGTGGTTGATGAGGTTTTTTCATGTGCGATCACAGAAGAGAAGATTAGGTCTGTGTGAAGAAACAAAGTGTGGATATATTGAAGACTGAAGTAATGCTGAAATGCATTAAGAATGAGCTATCATGGATCTAACCAAGAAGACTGTGCTATTTGCTAGACACTCACTTTTGATTACTCACATCTTTGACAAGTTTGAAACCCCTAATCGAGTAGGCCTAGAAAAGCCTTTGTAAATCCTGTAACAAGGTGGTTCACCACTGTGGATGTGAAATCCTCTCACAAGGTAGTCTTTAAATAGACTTAGCTCCTAACAAAGATTGAATTCCTAATAGGATCTCTTCTAGTGAAGAACATTGTATGACATTAACCGGTCTGGTTTCTATTCTACAGATAGTTACTTGTGAGTTTCAGCTCACCATGGTTTTTCCCATTTGGGTTTCCACGTCAAAACCTCTTGTGTTATGGTGATCATGCTCTTGTGGGTGAATGATTTATTTGATGTTTGGATTGAATTTGTCTTAATCGGTTTGTGAGTAAAATAGTTATACCTGTTGACTGCTAAATTGTTTAAGTTTAGTAATTTTTGGTATACTAATTCACCTCTTGTCTTAGTATTCATCAAATGGAATCAGAGCCAACCTTTCTATTAGTCTAACCACTTGGAAGGAGATATGAGGGAATACACTGTGAGGGAAATTACTCATTAGCTCACTCAGACTGAGAAAGCCTATGATGAACTCAAAGTCAAATAGAAAGCTTCTCTGGCAAAAAGAAGAGAGCATGCTGAGACACTGATGGAGCTTACTAAAAATAGTTCTTCTGATGAAGTAGACATGGAAGCCCTAGTTAAAGAAGTTGAAAAATTGAATGACTCTAATGCCAATTTGAGAAGGGAACTAGAAGAACTAACTATTAGAATGTGTCAAGAGCTTGAGAACCGGAGGAAAGTTGGAGATCTGGTAAAAGACAAAGATCATGAGATTTACAAGACGAAGCAAGAAATCAATGCACTTACCGCTCATCTCCTAGAGAGTAAAATGGAAAAAGAAGAAATGCAAGGTGAACTAAACATGGCTATTTCTAAGAATGCAACCTTGAAGGAATCCAATGTTGCTATTTCCAAGGAACTCACTGAGTCAAAGGAAATACTTGCCAAATTCAATTAGAGTGCTGCTAAGTTAGAGAAAAAGCTTGAATCAACAAAACCAGTAAAGAATACTAATGGACTTGGTTTCTCTGGTTATGAGGAAGGTGAGACCTCTGGAACAAAAGATGGAGCATCAAAGAATCAACTGACATCAAAGGATAAAGGTATGCAAAAGTTCAAACTTGTTTGCTTTAATTGTCTCAAGGAAGGACACACTGCCAATGTATGTAGAAATAAGGCTTACAATAATTTTCCTTACTTTCTAAACAATAAACCTAGATCCAATAGATTCAATGGTAACTATTATGCATGCAACAAGTTTGGACATAGAGCATTTGAATAAAGGTCTACCATGCATAACACTGGAAGATATCCTCAAAGGACTCAAGGAGTTTTTCCTGAATCCTTTGTGAATCGGAATCCAAACCAATATAATGCATGTAATCATTAGTTAGGTAGTGGTGGATATCAAGTGGCAACTGGTTGGAGAGCAACCTATTTGACTTGCCATGGTAGTGGTCACACCGCTTCAACATGCAAGAGGAAGAATGGTAGAATGAACAATGGACCATGGAGAGAACCTGGAATGGTTTGCGATCATTGCAACAAACCAGGTCACATAGCTAGAATCTACAGAATGAGAAAGAATATATCAGATGACATGCTGGTCACTCCCAAAGGAAAGATTGATGTTGAAACTATTCAAGTGGACATGAAGAAAATCTGGAAACTGTGCCAGCCCTAAGGAAAGTCATTAAGACTGAAATGCTCATTGATTCTGTGAGCGACCAATAGGGAATGACCATCAACACCATCAAGTATGATTTGGTCAAGTATGCCTGCATGGTGATCAGATACTAGACATTCTATGCTAATAGAATTAACTCTATCTCTACTGCTGCAGCTAATGCTGCCTACAGAATGATCACGGAGGATGCCTCATTTGATCTATGCACCTGTATGCATAGCCAACTTTTGGTAAACCTGAAGTCTATTAAATAGGAAAATGCCTTAAGATTTAAATTTGGACAAGTGTTGGTAGGTTTGTTTTCTACTTTCAAGGCTATTTTTTGGGAGTTAGTGATATTTAATGGTCTGCTAACCAACCAGTTACCAAAAAAATCAGAGGAAGTCTTCAAGTGCTGGGAAACGGTTATCCTGAAATCTTGAACAAATACTTTGATGAATTCAAGCGGAAGATGAGCTAGAAGATGAGGATATCTGGCGATATTGTCAAGAAGTATGAAGAGGACATCTCCTTTACCATCAGAGTAGATGAGTGCATAATGGAGGTGGTTGAGCCCAGAAAGGAAGAAGTGGATCCCATGGGATATGAGGTGATGGATGACATGCTCAATGGGTATGCCTCTACCCTACTTGTCTCACCTCTTGATCCGAAGAAGAAGAGAACTGACACCTACTTGGAAAAGGTTACACCGATTGAAGAACCTTTAGTGAAGAAGGGAAATGTAGTGCCATCGGTATCAGCACTGGTTACTTCAGCAAGTCCTAAAGTGACCAAGCAGTCACTTGCTAAGAGGAAACTAGAAGTTGCACCTGCCAAATTCTTTGAAAGAAAGTGGAAGACTAAGAGGAAATCACCAGATTCTGATGATACAAAACCTGAAGTGCAGCCTAAAAAGACTAGGAAAACAAGGAAGAAGACAAAGAAAACCACCAATGAACCAACATCATTAGCACTAGTAAATATAGACATTTCCTCTTAAAAACCATTGACACATTCTCAAAGGACTGTCAAGAATATTAGGAGAAAAGTGTTGAGTGATTTAATAGATCATTTTGATGATTTTAATGACAATGAAAAGGAAGAAGTCGAACAAGAAGTTATTCTATATCTATGTATTAATGACCGGTCACCATCAAAAATTAGATTTGTGATATGGGATTTTTTATACAATTCTTTAGATAATGAATGACACATTTCCATAGAAAAGGAATAGGAAATTAGAGAGGAATGCTTTGCACAATATTTTCTCGATGTGTCAAATTCAGAGCTCTATGACATTATGGATAAATACAAAGGCCTCTTCTTCATGAGAAGAAGAAGACTGTTGTTACTAGAAGGCAAAGTCCTTGAAGTGGTGAGAGATACACACTCACATTCCCAAGCTGCTCTGAAGTTGCACCAAGTGTCTGAAGCCAACAAGAAGGATGAACAAGAACTTGAAACCAAAAAATTGGATGAGGTATATGACAGTGAAGGAGAACCGGTTACTGAATAGATGGACACAATTGACGTTGATGCTTTGGTTGGTGAAAATGTCACTTTGGATGTGAAAAAGGAAAAGTCTAATAAAGAGAGAGTAGAAAAGGAGAAATGGGACAAAGAAAAGGCTGATAAAGTGCAAGTAGAGAAATTAAAAAAACTCAAGAGGAAGAGAAGAGGAAACAAGCAGAAGAGGAGAAGACAAAAGAAGAAGAGAAGAGGAAACAAGAAGAGGAGAAGAAGAAAAAGAAAGAGGAGAAGAGGAAACTGGAAGAGGAGAAAAAGAAACAGGAAGAGGAGAAAAAGAAATAGGAAGAGGAGAAGAGGAAACAGGAAGAGGAAAAGAAGAAAAAGGAAGAGGAGAAGAGGAAACAAGAAGATGAGAAGAAGAAAGAAGAAGAGAAGCAGAAGGAAGAAGAAAGGAAGAAGGATGAAGAAAAGAAAAAGAAAGAAGTAGAGGAACAAAAGAAGACAGAAGAGGAAAAGCAAATAGCCAAAGTGAAGAAGGAAGCAACAAACAGAACACATGTGGAGACACCAAAGGCAACCAGTAGTCAATCCAAACTGGTTGACATTACCAGTTCTATTGACCTCCAATCTACAAATGAATCGGAGCTTCTCCAAAGCATTAAGCATGGACAAGAGAAACTAGAAGCATCAGGGAGGAAAAAGGAGCAAGATGTTATTCAAACTGTGGTTGAAACTCTTACCAGTTTGATTCCTCATCCTAACCTCCCCAGTACCGATTCCTCTTGATGGAGGACCAGGTACAAAGCCTGGAAGAGGTTGTTGAAGCTAATGCATAGAAGAAGCATCAAAAGGCACTAAACACTACCTTAGTGAAGAAATTGAACAAGCTCCAGTTTGGACTTCAGAAAGAGTAGAAGGACATAAGGGATGCTATGGATGAGGGAAAACTACTGCTCAATAAGATAAGCCAACCCCATCTATTTTGTGATGATGTGCTTACATAGAAGGAAAAAATGCAATGTGATTTTCCGGCATATATAAGCACCTTTAAGATGCCCTATGATTCCTTCACTACATATGGGCAAACTGTTCATCGGTTTCAACTCCAGTCTGCTAGAATCGAGTTGGAAATCAGCAACGAGACCAGAGATTTGTAGGAACTTCAACTGGTTCTACTACCCAGACTACAAATATTTCAAAAGTGTTATCTCAATCTAGATGCCTTAATGGTCACTCAAGGGATGAGCACAATTGATGCCATGGAAGAACATGTATCCCATATGCAAACATAAAGTGAGGTGGCTACCTCATTAATTGAGTCATGGTCTTTAGCCATGAAGACTTTTATGCAGGATTTTAAATTAGTTTTTGATAAGTTTCACTCATTATTGTCATAAACATTTATTATATTAATGATAATGACAAACAGGGGTTATTCTGCAGTATTTTGTCATTGTTGGCAAAGGGGGAGTAGTATTTTGTAGTTAAAATTTTGATGATATGTATAATTTCATGTTAACTCTTTAAGGGACTAGTATACATTGTATTTTCTGCAAAAAGGGATAGTGTATATGCTTAGGGGGAGTAATTTTGATTATGGCATATTTTTGTTGTAAAACACTTGGATGTCAAAATTTTTCCTAAGTGTTGCCATCAATGCCAAATAGGGAGATTGTTGGTATTTTTGATGATGATGTTGTGATTGTTATTGATGGACACACACTTTCTTTGAGATTACTTTTTGTATGTGTAAGTTATGCTCAACCGGTATTTGTTCCAATTGGTATTATGTATTATAGTCTTTAGACTATTGGTGTTTTGTAGAAAGTGTTTACCAATCTCAAGCGGTATGAAGACCAAAAGTGGTATGACTACCTCAAGCGGTTCGAGGATCTCAAGTGGTATGAAGGAATTAAAGCGGTAGTTATCATTTTACTAGTCTTCATTTTGACAATCAGTAATTGGTTAAATGTATGAACTGGTATTACTTTGTGATGAGTTACCAACCGGTATTTTTGTGATGAGTTATCTTCCACCGACCCTTTAGTGGTGATTCTCTGCCATGTTACCAAATGTGCCTAGATGTACTGAACTTAGGAACTTACAATGTAATCCTATTGGATCGACATGAAATCGGATTCCTTTATAAGGACATCATGTCTCGGGTTTTAGGAGTCGTTAGGGTTTAAGGTGGTTGATGAGGTTTTTTCATGTGCAATCAGAGAATAGAAGATTAGGTTTGTGTGAAGAAACAGAGTGTGGATATATTGAAGACTAAAGTAAGTTTGAAATGCATTAAGAATGAGCTATCATGGATCTAACCAAGCAGATTGTGCTATTTTCTAGATCACTCACTTGTTGATTACTCACATCTTCGACAAGTTTGAAACCCCTAACTAGGTAGGCCCAGAAAAGCCTTTGTAAATCCTCTAACAAGGTGGTTCACAACTATGGATCTGAAATCCTCTCACAAGGTAGTCATTAAACGGACTTATCTCCTAACAGAGATTGAGATTCCTAATAGGATCTGTTCTGGTGAAGAACATTGTATGACCTTAACCGGTCTAGTTTCTATTCTGCAGATAGTTACTTGTGAGTTTTAGTTTACCATGGTTTTTTCCATTTGGGTTTCCATGTGAAAACCTCTTGTGTTATGGTGATCGTGCTCTTGTGGGTGAAATCTTTATTTTCTGTTCCGGTTGACTGCTAAACTGTTTAAGTGTTTAAGTTCAGTAATTTTTGGTATACTAATTCAACTCCCCTCTTAGTATTCATCACCTTAGACACTTTATCTTCCTACCACTCTCCTTTTCAGATAAGGCCCTAAATGCCTTGAACTTACTAAATACTTTTGTTTTATCCTTCAAGAATGTGACCCACATCATTCTTGAGAAATCATTAGTGAAGATCATAAAATATTTGTCACCTTGAATACTTTTGGTCCTTATTGGTCCACAAATATCTGTATGAACCAAATCTAATAGATGTTCCACTGAAAAAGATTTGCTCTTAAAAGTTGAGGATGTCATCTTTCCCAACTAACATTCCTTACATAGAGCATTAACTAGTTTGTCCAACTAAGGGAAACCTCTCACTGTCTCAGACTTACTCACTTTAATAATGTTAAAAAAATTTATATGATGAAATATCCTATGCAAAAGCCAACTATCATCTACTTTAGCAATTAAACAGTTGTTGACTTTAGGATTCAGCTGAAATAGGTTACCTTTAGTCTACTTGTCGGTTGCAATCAGTTCACCTTTGCTCCCATAGATTTTGCACATACCATTTTTAAGCTCCAATGGGTATCCTCTGTCATTGAGTTGAGAAACACTCAAAATATTGTTTTTTAATCCTTCAACCTAGTAGACATCATCTGTGCTACTCTTTCCATTAAGAGAAATAGTTCCCTTACCTTTTACCATGTAGGGTGAGTCATTACCAAATCTCAGAACTCCTCCATCAAATTCCTTCAAGGAAACAAATTTACTCTGGTCACTAGTCATATGATATGAACAACCATTATTAATGATCCAATCATCAAAATTTTCCATGCGAGAAACTAAAGCCTTCTGATCAAATGTATCCTCTTTAATGGCTACAAAGACAATGTCTTCATTAGCATCACCCTCAGATTCCTCATCAATGATACCACCATCAACTGCAATAAGACAATGTCTTTTTCTTTTTCCCTTGTACTTCTTAAACTTCTCTCTCTTTTGCTCATTATCACCATTGGGATAGTTAGCTACAATGTGTCCAATCTTGTTGCATGCAAAACATTTCAAAGGTAATTTACCTCTATACTTATTGGTACCTCTGGGCAACCGCTTGGCCAATAATACTTCAAGCACAACCAAACTATCTTCATCAACAACTTCTTTGTTGGATCTAGATTCATAACTGTGACTGGCATCTCTAATTTTCCTCATAGATGAGTTAGAAACTAAATCTCTAAATGCAAATTTAAATTTCTAAATACTACCATCATAACCATTTAATTCAAAAGTAGTAAGCTTAGCAATGATGGAGTCAAGGGTTACCTTGGTTTTGTCAATTGACTTTAGCGCCTGAATTGCTACAACTCGGATAGTGTAGACTGGTAGAAGGGTTCTCAATACCTTGCTAACCATTGTGGAATCTTCCACTTTACCACCAGCACTCTTGATCTCACCAACTATCTCTTTTATCCTCTGACCATATTGTTGAATATTATCACCTTCAGCCATCCGCATGTCATCAAACTTTCCTCTTAGATTCTCTTCTTTGGCAATATTCACATGTTGATCACCTCTATAAATCTATTCAAGTTTCTTCCATACCTCATATGTAGTCTCCAGACCATGAACATCTACATATCCTGCATGAAAAAAAGAACTCTAGTGCTTGATTGTTTTCATGTTGCTCTTTCTTCTGATCATCAGTCATAATCCCACTAGGTGCAACATATTGAGTACCAATATGTTCCTAGTATTGATTTCCTAGACTCTTAATATAAATTTTTACTCTATCACTCCATATTTTGTAGTTCTCTCTATTAATCTTTGGACCTTCCTTCTTCATCATGTTCTACAAGATCTTTACCTCAAGTTGTTAGGCTTATACCTTAGAGGACCTAAGAAGCTTTGATACCAATTGATGAAATGATGAAAGAATAAGGATCCGGTCAACTATTGAGAGGGGGGGTGAATCAGTAGATAGAAAAATAATTTAAAAATTCACCAATCTCAATATCAAACTTTCAAAGCAAACTCTAAAATGGCAAGTTAAACCACTGAACTACAAATGTAATATCACTATCAAGTTAAACCGGTTGACTGTAATAATAGATTAAAAGTAAAACAACTTGAAGCTCACAAACATCCAAATAATTTACTGACATAAGTAAAACCTCATTTCAGATTGCTATTGGTTAACATAACTTATCAAAGTGGATTTAGCAGTTAATTAATTCAACCATAGTAAACATAACCACAAAAAAATTCACCACTTGACACAATATTTTTGACGTGGAAAACCAAATGGGAAAAACCACAGTGGGGATGAATACCCACAAGTATTCTGAACTCTTTTGAAGTTCACCCTATTAGGAGCCAAGCCTATTAAAGCTTTACAGTAAGTCCCGTTAAGAACAGATCCTATTAGGGACAACCCGGTTAAGGGATTGACTATAATGCACTATTAGAAGCAATACCCTTTGAGGAGTAACCTTGGTAGAGGATTTGAATCACACTAAGCTTGTTAGAGATTACTCGGTTAGGGGATTTTAACTATTGTAATTGTCAGAAAACAATAGGGGTTTACTGATCTGTTTGAATAGCACTACACTTGCTTGTTCAGATCCTTTTCATTCTCCTATCTACCTTTACACAAACTACAGATACAACATCCGGTTTGGCAACCACCCTCAACTAGAAATTTTCTAACTCTGAAACAAAACAACTCATCGACCTTATAAACAAATCAGTAGGTTGGTAACACAACACAAACCTAATTCTCTCATAGAGATTACAAACAAGTCGGTTCAAGTATGACTGTTGGATTACATAACAATCTCTGCACATCATTCAAGATAGCATCGACCACTTCTTGATCACTACTTCATCAAACTCTATAACTCATCATGTAGTTTGCATTACATACAATGAACTTGCTAATTCCCAAGATAAAAACCTTTATCTCAATGCGCCAAAAACACTTTGAAACTCTTCTCATACAACATCCATATGTGTCATAATCATTACAGATCATCATTAGATCATAAACCAATACAACCAATTTACCAAACTTAATTGGTTTGGGTTGATCATATCAACAGGTAGGGTTTACTAGTTGATCTCTCTAATATATAGCAATATCGGTTCACTCCACAAACTCACCTACCGGTTGCAATTCCCTTCACCATCTCTTCCTACTGATTACAAAAAAACATTATAATGACATCATTATCAGTTAATTGACATCAATGACAATATAACATTTTATTAATGCAATATTCATGCAAATGCCAACAATGCCACATATGCAAGTTGTATGTGATGAGTTTCAAATGGTTTTTGGTGCGTAGAGATAATGGTTTTATCTTGGGAATGAGCGAGTACATTGCATGAAGAGGAAAAAACATGATGAGTTATAGGATTTGATGAAGTGGTGATCAAGGAGCGGTCGAGGTTATCTTGAATAGTTTGCAATATTTGCTATGTAATCTAATGATCATACTTGAACCAGTTTGTTTGTAATTTCTATGAGATCTTTGGTTTGTGATGTGTTACCGACCTATTATTTTTCTTATAAGGTCAATGAGTTGTTTTGTTGTGGCATTGGCAATTTTGGTTAAGTGTTAGTGTGATTGATTGCCAGATCGGAAGGAGTATTTAAAGTATGTGTGAAGGTAGATAGGAGCATGAAAAGGATATGATCAAGCAGAGTAGTGCTATTTACCAGATCAACAAACCTCTATTTCTCTCTAACAATTACAACAATCAAATCCCTTAACTAAGTAAGCTTTAATAGGCTTAGTGCTATATAAATCCTCTAACCAGGCTAGCCATTAGCTTGGATTTAAAATCCTCTACCACGGTTACTCCTAATAGGGTATTGCTTCTAATAGGGCATTATAGTCAATCCCTTAACCGGGTGGTCCCTAACAGGATCTATTCTTAACAGGACTTTTTGTAAAGATTTAACAAGCTTGGCTCCTAATAGGGTGAACATCAGAAGAGTTCAGAATAATTGTGGGTATTCATCCCCACCGTGGTTTTTTCCCATTTCGGTTTCCACATCAAAAATCATTGTGTCAACTGGTGAATGGTTTTTGTGGTTATGTTTGATATTGTTAATTTTCTTAACTGTTAAATACACTTAGATATGATAAGATGATTGACAGTAATCTAAAATGTGCTTTTACTATTGTCAGTAAAGTATTTTGATGTTTGGTTAAATGGTTTGGGAGTTTCAGAGTTATTATACTGTTATTTTGATATGCCAGTCAAACCAGTAAAGTTTCAATGCTATTGAAGTTTGTAGTTTAGTGTTTGAACCAGTTAGTTCAGAGATTAACTTGTGAGATAGTTTTTGAGTTTGGTGAAAGTTAAGTCATTTTCTATCTACTAGTTCACCCCCACTCTCAGTAGTTGTCCGGATCCTTATTGATTCATCATACATTCACAACACCACTTATCAAATCTTCATTGATCAACATTTGAAAGCTTAAGAACATAACCAATCGACAACTGTCACAAAGAAAGGTAACTTGCAAAGTACCAAATCACAATCCATTGGAAATAAAAAATACATAGGACCATCCCAAGCAATATCCCAAAAACTTAGCATAAGATCTTATCACACTTGAATATATCAGAGGATATACCAAAGTCTGCAAAATAGTGATCAACTAAACAACACAACAAACCAGATCATAAGATCTTCCCAAAATGCAATCACCAGAACAAATCATAGGAATATGTTGACATAAATAACAACAACATATCCTAGTAGCAGCAATGACAAACAATATCCAACAATCTACCCCTTTGACATTGATGGCAACATATGAATGTGAAAAATAGTTAATGCAAAGAAAGAAGATATCACTAGCAAACTCCAATAAACTCCCCCTAAGATTAGGTCATTTAAAGAAGTTTTTCACATGATCTCTCTCTCCCCCTTTGACAACGATGCTAAAGATCTCAACACTAGATAACCAAAACATTATCTCTCTCTTCAAAATAGAAATATGAATTACATAAATCTCTCCTTCAAAAACACAGACTACTCCACTAGAGGAGCAACACTAGCACACCAATCTGGATAAAAGGATACGATAATGAAGTCCACTGGATTAATGCAACTTAATGCATCATTTCTCAATAGGAGGGGTGGATACCCCTATCTTTTCTCTCAAGTAGAAAAATGTATCTGTAGGTAAAGGCTTAGTGAAAATATCAGCTCAAATAACATAAACCATAATCCATAGTTCCCTTTAGATATCTGAATATCCTCTTAACAATAATGACATGACTCTCTTTCAGATCAGCTTGATATCTAGCAACTATACACACACCATGCATAATGTTTAGTCTAGTCTGAGTAAGATATAACACTCCAACAATAATAGATCTGTACAAACTCTTATTAACATTTGGAGATTCATCATTCTTAGACAATTTACAACTAGTCACCATAGGAGTTCCAACCGGTTTGGAGTCATCTAACCAAAAATTGTTCATTAATTCCTTTACATACTTATTTTTTGATATGAATACACCTTTTCCAGTCTGTACAATCTACAAACCTAAGAAGAATTTCATCTCACCAATCATAGACATCTCAAATTCCTTCTACATATCACCAAAAAACTTCATGCACAAGTCATCATCACCTCCAAATATGAAATCATCAAAAAAGACTTCAACAATCAAGATGTTATCATTCTGAATCTTAAAGTACAGATTACTGTCAGCAACACCTTTACTAAATCCTAATTTCAACAAATATTTATCTAGTCTAGTATACTAGGCTCTAGGGGCTTGTTTCAATCCATAAAGAGCTTTCTTCAACTTACATACCATGTCTCCATAACCTAACAGTGAAAATCCATCAGGTTGCTCAATATAAATTTCTTCCTCAAGATCACCATTCAAAAAGGCAGATTTGACATCCATTTGATATACCTTGAAATCTTTATAAGAAGCATAAGAAAGAAATAGTCTAATAGCTTCAAGTCTAGAAATGGGAGGATAATTATCCTTATAATAAATTCCTCGTTGCTATGAGTATCCTTTGCAGACCAATCTAGCTTTATTTCTGACAACTTCACCGGCTTCATTCAATTTGTTTTTAAATACCCATTTTACCAATACCATTTTTATCATTAGGTCTAGGCACAAGTTCCCATGTATTATTCTTTTCAATCTGATCTATTTCTTCTTCCATAGCTCTCATCTAGTTTTCATCTTTATAGGCTTCTTCAACATCTTTTGGTTCAACTTTAGAAATCAAGCATACTACTTCAGTAGCTAACCTTCTTCTAGTCATTAAACCTTTCTTCTTATCACCAATAATATAATTTCCAGAATGATTTAGTCTTACATACCCTAGAGTCTCTTGATTATTCTAATTATTAGGTTCCTACACTCCTTCACCAACAACAACAACATCTAGATTAACTTTCTCTACCACATCATTCTTCTTAGGTTCTTTAGGATGAATAGGGTTATAACAATATGTTCATCATCAGAACCACATCCTTTGATCTCCTTGCCAAGGTTCTCATCCACCTTCACATTTGCACTTTCCACTATCTTTATCAGTCTCTTATTGTAGCACCAGTAGCCTTCTCTCTATATTGAATATCCCAAGAAGATACCTTCATCACTTCTAGCATCAAAATTTCTTATATCCTCATCTCTCTTGATATAACATTTCTACCAAATACTCTAAAATATCTCATAGTAGGAACATGACCAAGCCATACCTCATAAGGGGCATTACCTATATCACCTTTGATGTGAACTCTGTTTAATGAGTAAATAATAGTACTAATAACTTCTCTCTAGTAATCTTTAGAACATTTCCTTCAATCAACATAGTCCTTGCAGCATCCAAAAAAATTATATTTTTACTTTCAACAACTCCATTCTATTGTGGGGTTCTAAGAGCAGATAATTGTCTTCTAATCCCATGCTTCTCACATAATGAATTGAACTCACCAAAACATAATTCTCCACCTCTATCAGATCTCAGACACTTTACCTTCAAACCAGACTCAGTCTCCACTTTTTCTTTAAATATCTTGAATTTATCAAATGCTTATGATTTCTCTTTTAAAAAGATAACCCACATCATCCTATAATAATCATCAATTAGCAGCATAAAATATCTATCACCCTGCACCCTTATAACATTTGTAGGTCCAGATAGGTCAGTATGCAAAAGATCTAGAAGTCCATCAGATGTATATTGTTTTATCTTGAAAGAAATCCTTGTTTTCTTACCCAAGTGACATTCCTTACATACTGGATTAGCAAGCTTAATAGTTTTAGGCCAATCTCTAACAACATGTGTAAAATAGATCTTAATCATTGAATCAAAGTTCACATGACACATTCTCCTATGCCACAAACAAATCTCATCTATCTAAGCAATCAAAACACCCTTCTCGCCAACATTAAAATGAAAAATGTTACCTTCAGTCTTAGTCCAAATGCAATCTCTATACCAAAGGCATTCAAGATCTTTCATTTTCCATCCTTGAATTGTAGATCATAACCTTTATCAACCATCTATCCAACACTCAAAATATTATGCTTCAAACCTTCAACATACAAGACATCATCAATATTATTCTTACCATCAAAATAAATAGAACCTCTCGCATGGCTCACACGGGATTTGTCATCTCAAAATATAACTATTCCACCATCATATCTTTCCATACTCATAAATTTTCTTTTATCACCAGTCATATGATGTGAACAACCATAGTCAACTACCCATTCATTTTTCTCTTCATCTTTAGCAGCCAAAGATTTATCCTCAATAGCATAGCTAGTGGAATCAATAGGTACAGGTCCATCCTCCTTAATGGAAAGGAATACAACTTCATCTCCTTCTGATTCTTCATTTGTAATACCTTCATCAGTAGAATCAAAACAGTTCTTCTGAATCCTATACTTCTAGTTAGGTTTATAAGGCTTATTATACTTCTCATGCTTCTCATATCTATCATTCCTATCATGCTTATCAAACTTATCATGTCTATCATACTTAGCCATTCTCTCCAAGCATCTAGAAGAAAAATGTCCTATCTTATTATGTGAGAAACATTTCAAAGGCAAATTTCCATTATACTTACCGACACCTTTAGGCAATCTCCAGGAAATCAATGCTTCAAGTTCATCCAGCTCCCTTTCTTTCTCTTCCATCTCTTCTCTCTCTCTCATATCTAGATATTCTTCATTCATCAGGATCATATTTCTACTTACCGTATATAGATGTAGATGCTCTAAATGCAATCTTAGACTTTCCATGTGATTCTGCAAACTCACTTAGCTCAAATGAAGCAATCATTCCAACCAACATGTCTCTTGTCACTGTAGTCACACTCCAGATCTTATCAATAGTAGCAAACTTATGTTTATAAGTTGGAGGCAAAGATCTCAGCACCTTAGCAACAATTTCATCTTCCTCAATGGTTCGACTAGCACATTTGATACCTAAGACAAGATCATTCACCTTAGCCATGAAAGAGTGTATGTTCTCATCTTCTCCCATCTTCAATGTCTCATACTTTCCTTTCAAACTCTACAACTTAGCAACTTTCACTTGTTTAACACCTTCATATAGAATCCCAAGCTCCTCCCAGATCTCATGAGCGGTCTAAAGTCCCAACACATTTGTCATCTTAAAATTGGTTAGGGCACTAAGAAATGCTTCCTTTTCTCTAATATTGTGTTCAACTTACTTGATCTCATCATGAATAGATGGTCCATTCTGAGGAACAATATAGGTATTCTTTGTAATCTTTCATTAATCTTCACCAAGACATTTCAAGTACACTTCCATTTGATTCTTACATATACCATAGTTGCTTCCATCAAATCTTAGACTGTCCTTATTAAACATAACACCTTGAGATTGCATCCTAGATCTCCCCAAGTAGTTAAGAATCTACTAGAGGATCTGTCTCTAATACTAATTGTTAGAAGCAACCAAGAAGGAAGACTGAGAGGGGGGCATGAATCAATCTTCCCTGGAATAACAAACTTAATCACAAAAAATAGGTTTGATAAACTACAAAAATAAAATAGATAAGAAAATTAACAACACAACACATAACACCAAGATTTTGACATAGAAAACTTGGTTAAGGAAAAAAATTGGTGGAAACCTACCCATAGTAAGATGATACTTTGCAGTAGTATGTGTAAATATTACAATGAGGAATGCACATGCATTCGGGCACATTTCCTAGAGCTCACTGCTCAAATATAATAGCGCAGAAGGCTACAATCCTTAGGGAAGTCTCACTGACTTACAACAAGATTCAGACTACAATGTGGAATAAATGAACTGAAAGAATAGCATCTCCAAATGCCTGATTACAGTTTTAGTTAAGCACATATGTCTTCCCTACAACACCAATCACACCTCAACCTCAACAACAAATGACAAATCACTTGTTAGTAAATAAACCTCTCTTTGATAATGCAAACATAATATAAAAACCTAAATTATATGAATATATCACCTATATATACAAATCATCAACCTTGATAACAAGATTAGGTAAACCCTCAACCTTCAATTATAAAATTACATCACATGATATAAAGATCGACCACCAAACCAATATAATGATTTACATAGCATAAAATTTACCTAAAACAAATTCCCAAATGCTCAATTCCACTAGAAATCACACCAAGATCAACCACAACACTCTACACCACTAGAAATACCTTATCACATGAAAATCATCACCAGTTGATAGAAACACCCAAAAATTTGGGCAATGATCAATGTGGATTACCAAAAAAATAAGAGATGACTAGGAAACACTAGAAAGAACGTTAGAATCATCAGATACAGCTTCACCAACACCACTTATCAAATCTTCATCGATCAACATCTCAAAGCTCAAGAACACAACCAATCAGAAACTATCACAAAGAAAGATAACTTGTGGAGTACCAAATCATGATCCACTTGAAATGAAGATACAAAAGACCATCCCAAGAAATATCCCAAAAACTCAGCACAAGATTTGATCATGCTGGAATATATTGGAGGATATACCAAACTTTGCAAAATAGTGATAAGCAAAACAACACAAAAAATTGGATCATAAGATATTCCCCAAATCCAATCACTGAAACAAATCATAGGAATATATTGACATAAATGACAACAACATATCCTAGCAACAACAATGACCAACAATATCCAAAAATTTTCCTATTGAACATACTTAGTCTCCACAACCTTCCAAGTGTTGTAACCTAGAGAAACCAAATAAGCTCTCATCTTCACTTTATAGAAGCTATAATCAAATCCTTCAAAGATAGTAATGGATAGCTTGTGTGCCATCAGATAAGGATCTACCTCAAGAAGTTAAGCTCTATATCAAGGAACCAAATCTTTGATAGCAATTGTTGAATATCTAGACAACTAAGAGGGGGGGTGAATTAGTTGACAATAAAATTATTTTAACATTAATACATAGATCTAGAATAATTAGTAGAATTAACAAAACATGAAAGAACATGCATGAAACAGATCATAACCAGGAAGAGAAAAACTATGGAGAATGCTAATTCTCAATATATAAACACCTGTTAAAGTGATTTTTACAAAGGATGGCTCACTCCGAAGGGGTTCACTATAGGTGGGCTCACTGTCCTGAAAGACTCACTACCAATGTGCTTAGTCTTGGTGGTCTCACTACCCTTAAAGGCTCACTACCAAAGAAGAAAGAAAGATAAAGAGACACCACTAGAAAAACATAATCTACACTATCAAAACTACTTTTAGTATCAATCTGCAACACTATATTCACACAACTAATTGATTCTTGTAATCTCACATTTCTTCAACAAAAAAAGACATATCCAGTCTCATCAAACCATACTCCGACATATACTATATCTCTAGAAATCATAATTCTCAATGTCACCTAAGACAAATATCTAAAATAGGTTTGCACTAAACATTCTGGTGGTGGGAAGGAATGAAAAGTAGACCATATTACATCATTCCTCATCAAACATATCAACAGAGACATACCCAAAATGCATCTGAACACTATATTACACAGCTTCAAGATTTGTTCCTCGAGCTCTATACCAATTGCAAATGAAAGATAATGCTAAGTAACATCTTTCAAGTTACCAAACTCATCCAGTAAAAGTGTGAAACCTCCAATACACACAACAAACAATTTTGCTTATCATAACCCATCCAGACCTAATTTGGACCAAAGGATTTGACATCAATGACAAAAAATAATGTAATGTCAACAATTTTTTTCCATAATATCAATGTGAAGAATGATGAGAAAGGACATGGATTCACATTCTAGTTATATTTTTCTAGGCCATCCATGTTGGGGAGAAGAGTAGGAATAGCCTAGTAGTGTTTTCCTAGTACTAGTCATCCTCATGCATGTGTGCAAGTGTTGTCTGGTTTCAAGTATATAGAACCATATATAAGAGTTTATTTCCTCTAGTTTTGAGCATTCATCAACCTCTTTAATACATATAATGCAAATGCCAATGCCAAGGGGCAAGTCTAGTTCTAGGAACATCGCATTTAAGAGTATATTTTCTCTAGTTTTGAGAATGTGTAACACCACACAGGATAGATACCTGATTGGTTTCAAGGAAATCCCATGTAAGAGATTATTTTCTTTGGTTTCAGTGATGTATACCCCATCTCAGACATATATCAAATGTTGTTTCTAGTTTTGGGCATGAAGCATCTTGCATAAAAGTTTATTTTCTCTAGTTCTAAATCTAGACAAACCATTTAAGACATGCAAAAATATGGTGAAATATAGTAAAAAGAGGGTGATATGGGTACCCCTCCATTAAGATGTCAACATATCCCTATGTTGATTTCTTAAGTGATATTTCTGATACTTAATATAAGTACAGATCCAATAGCCAACAAGATGAGAGGGGACGGGGGGTGAATCGTACAAACTTAATCATCCATAAAAACATTAGATTCAACCTCGGTAACATATATATCAGTCATATAACCAAAAACTCTCAAACATGCAAACTCAAAAGCATATGAACAATATAAACCTCATAACACCAGATTTAACGTGGAAACCCAAATAGGGAAAAACCACTGTGGGATTTCAGACCCACTAAGAAATATACTCTTCTAGAGTATGCTCGGTTAAAAGCAAATCCTGTTAAAGATTACAAACACATTGCTAGATGTGACCCGGTTAAGGGATTTCCCTCAGATCTGTTAGGATCTTCACTTCGTTAGAAGTGACCTTGTCAAAGGATTTCAAGAACTCAATCAGAATGTCACCTTGTTAGAGGACTTACATATAAGACTATTAAGTCAACTTGGTTAAGAGATTTCCTATCACTTTCACAAAATAACAGTAATGAAAATCTATCTGCAACTTCACATCTAAAATGCTAAAGCAGATTCCTATTTGTTCAATACAATCTAGACATAGAACTAATCTTGTCTATCTACTGGGCATCAATACTCTGTTATACTAATAGGTCTTCAAGCTTCTATGCTCGGTGATCACTATGTAGCATCCCTATGCATACATTGTTTAACAACGGTTTCCTATTTATAAACAATTAGGTAACTACTTAATCTCATTGATCACATTTCCCATGATCAATCCTAGCCATCAGATCTTCAATCTTGTCCAGGTTCATTATATCTTTTGATCTGAAAATGTTTTACCCTGCCTTGGAACTTGTACATTCACCTTGGAACTTATGTTAGGGTAATGCAGTTCAATCTAAGTTATAGATTTTCATGTCGACTTTCCATTGCCTTAGATTCATTAACAAACTTCTTCCACAACTTACCAATCATTGATCTACTCCAGCTCATTAGCTTCTTTCATTAAATATCACATGTAAATAGTTAATGCATTCTATTATAGCTCGGTTACAACTTGGTGAAACTTGGTGAATACTAAACTTCACTCAGTAGACATTTTGTCTTCATTAACCGACAGTGATAACCTTAGGGTTTACCAACTAGGTTCCTTAGGGTTTACTGACTAGGTTCTTTGCCTGATATCATAGTGTAGTATTAACCTTTACATTTTACAACATATGTATGATGTTAAAACAATCTAAAACATCAAGATCTGATCATTATCTGACTCGGTAGAGTTGCCCATTGAATAACTTATCCCCTTATTCATCATATTCTTTCCTGTGTCTTTATCAACTTCTTTATAATCTTCATATCATACTTCTCAAGATATGGCAACATCATACTGAATTAGAAAATCAATTTCTTGACATCAATGACAAAATAATAATATCAAAGATATTAAAACATTTTTAGTCAGTTATGTCCATAATCATCAACAACATTCTCAATATCCTTATTGAAATGTCAACAATCTTTCATTGTTTGTTATGATGTAATATTGCCAACATTAAGGAAGATACAAAAAAGGATGCCCACCTTCAATACTACAAAGATATCCTTTAGGAAACAATGCTCATAAATCCAAGCTAAATATGAAATACTCTTATAGGAAAGGAGAAGAGAACTTTTCTCAAAAGACATCTACCTCCAAGAGGAGTTCTTGAATAAACTTAACATCTTCTACCAAAATAAAGCAAGGAGAACAAGAATGCACACCTTCCCCCTATTGTAGGTGAAAGAGATTCTTGATAAAGGATGCCACACTTTTGACCCAATGTGAAGGTGTAAGTTTATAATAGATGTACATTTCTCAGTGAAGAAAATGTTGTATTCAAGGATAACACATCTCTTGCATAAAAGATAATCCTTGAAAAAAATACAAGTTCACACAAGAAATGACATCGAATCCTAAGAAGAATCCACTCAGCAATAGAAAAGTGGATCCTTAGGAAGGATAAGAGAGAAAGATCATTGGCCCCCAAGTGTAAGGATAATGAGAACCATTACACAACATCTAAGAAGAGATTATACATAAGACAATGCATAGTATACTCACATGCATAAATATTCAATGCAAGGAAAGACATGCATATATGTAAAATAGAACTCTAAAGAAGAGGCTATCTTCAAAGGAAAAGGGAGAGAATATTAGAAGGAAGGATCACATATTCTACTAAAGAGAAAGACTAATCATAAAAGACATACTGCAAGAAAGGATATTAATATTTGAAAAATGCAATAATGAAAGGGAATAGTGACATTTTAGATAGAGAAAAAGATATGGATAGGATTCTTACCCCCCAAGTATAGAGGCTATAATGAACCATGTTGCTGCCCCAAGATGTTTGATATAGAAAAAGCATTACCTCTTAGGACAAAGAGCCTCCAATTGAGTTAAATACTTGTTTCATAGGGTGAGAAGCAACATGAAGGGTGAGAAAAGTGCTAAGGCACTACTTTATCACCTAGAAAGAGAACAATGTTAGTTGTGTGAGATATACAAGCCGTATCATATTGGTCTTCAAAAAATGTTTTGAATACCTTACAATTTTCAGAAGAATGAGAATAAGTACGATGAAAAAATTACAATGTGCATCAACTTTCTTATGCTTATAATTGTAATTAAGCCTAATGAAAGGAAAAACAACATTCTTGCCATACTTCAATCTCCAAAAGATTCTAGTAGTTGATTTCCCTTGATCATCAATAGAATTAGGCCATGTATCTTATAATGTAGCAAAAGGACTGTTAGAAGAAGAAGGATTATCATCTATGATTTTAACTATACCTCTATTAATGAGTCCTTGCATTCCATTTTGAAAATCAGGACAATCATTGGTAGTGTGATCATTACTATGGTGATATGAACAGAAATGAGTTTTTGAAGAAGAAGCACTTTTATGTGAAAAATAGGGTTTTTGTCTTGAAAAATGATCCTTGAAGTCTTGAATCCTAAGGAGATCATCCATAGTAAAGTTATGATAATGTCCTAGGCCTTTTGTGTTAGCTTGTGTAGGAGGGTTTATAGGGACTCTAATTCTTTTTTCAAATTGTCCAAGTCCTTGTCCTCTAAAAACTTGTTTTGATATTATATTAAAGCAACTCCTATAAGAATTTCTTAATTGAAAAGGAGGAACATTATAACGAATTTCTTTGAAATTTTTAGTGTAACTTTGTTTAGAAGGAATAAAGGGACAACTATATGAAGAAGGAATATCTTGTGGATGAGGATTTTCCTTTCTACAATCATCCATATCCTCTTCAGTAGATTGGGAAGGAATATCCTTAACATCTAAGCCCTCATCTTGGCTTAATGCTATGCTGGGAGATAGATCATGAATGAAACACATAACATCATCTTCTCTACAAATGTTTTGATTACTAAGATAAGCTCTAGGAGAATAAGGAGGATTTAAAGAGATTGAAACACCAATATTTTGATCCTTTCCCACTTGCACTAGGGTATTGTAGACACATAAAAGTTTCCATTATTTTGTCCTCATTTAATTTCAAATTTCTCTGAACATCGGGCGAATCCTTATTATTACATTATTATTTCTCCATAATTAATTACTCATAATTTTCATATTTTATTATATTATTATTAATATCTCATCATTTATCCATTAAATTTATTAAATAAAACATTATATCATATTCATGTATTCACCTTCACGCATTCACGTTATATACATTTCTCTATTTATTTAATAAAACCTTTTAATATCCCCTCCTACCACATACCATTTCCCATTTACCACTCATCTTCCCTATACCACTCATCTTGCATTATCCCATATTCATCCCACAACATGAATTCGCCCGGAGAAAATCTATTTAAACAAGCCCCTCTCTCTTATTTGAGCATCTCATCTTTATGCATCGAACTTCGTCATAGATTTTTGCACGAGTGCTTAATTTTTGTTGCATGCATGTGTGTTTTAGCTTGGATATTTGCATTTGCATGTGTGTGTTTTGCAGGTACTTCATTGTTGGATGTTGGAAGATTGAATCAAGTATTCAATCCATTTCCTCCATCTACAATTGGCATGCCCAGTGGGACCTTGTTCTTTATTTTATTGGATTTTCACTTGATCAAAGGTCATTTGTCAATTGAATGTTTTTATCAATATCAGTTTTAAAGTTTGTCCCTGTCATAGCTGGTAGAAATTTCCGTGAGTAATCACATTTTGAGTCACTGTTGATGATATTTTAACAATGTTTTTGATTGCATATAACATTTGGTTTGTATTATAAACTTTTGTCTACACATTCTATTGTTTTGATTGTTCTTTTGAGCATATTTTGTTAACATCGCTCTTTGAATATCATCATTCTAGTGTTTTCAGAAATAACATTTTTGCCAGGAGATAATAAAGCCTTGATTTACAATTTGATCATTTGATATTGCAGGTTTTAAACAACAAAATACATGCCCCATATTTTTTATGTTTCGCACATTTCTCCTGTGTGCCATACCCTACACTCCAATGCACATCCACATCCCACACTTTCTTCCCCACAAACCACCCTCTATGCAATTATTCCAGACCTTTTGAGCTGAAAAATCTACTTTCCAAGCAAGTTATCTTGTGCGTATTCTGCAATTATTTCTACACATATAGGTTTTCTGCAAAATAGTAAGGTGTTTGTCAGTGCTTCCCATTTGCATGCCTTACTTGTGCTTCTATCCTATGGATTTGGCATTAAAAGTCTCTAAAAATTCTTCACATTCCTCAAAGGTTCTCTGTCAAACAGTTCTCACGCCTTATCTGTGTTTCTCATTTTGCATGCATTGTGTTGTTTGAAACTTTTAAAAAGCATTCAATAACACATTTCAGTTTTAAGGGAAGCTTTTTGACTTTACAGCCCACGTGGGGCATTCCCTCCCTTAATGTAGGATTTCTTTTACATTAAGTTTCTTTTATTTTTAGTTTATTCTTTAGTTTTTTATTTTAGATTTTTTTAGAGTTTTTAACTTAGTTTTCTTTTAATTAGTTTTTATGAATTAGATTGTTAATTAATTTTTTAAATTACATTGTTAATTATCTTTTTTAAATTAGATAGTTAATTAGTTTAAGACTAGATTTTATTTTATTTTTTAATTTTAGTTTTTAAACTAGATTTTTAATTTTATCTTTTAAAATTAGATTTTAGATTTGTTTTTAATTTAATTTTTTTCTTAATTTTTAGATTTAGCTTTTAGATTAGATTTTAAATTTTGATAATATTTTTTTTAATTATATATTAATTAGATTTTTAATTGGCTAATTAGCTTAGATTTTAAATTTTGTTAAGTAGATTAAATTTTAAATTTGTTAATTAGATTAATGTTTATTTTTTGTTAGTGTGTTATGATTTCTTTTTGTGAACTAATCTTTGTTTCTTTTTGTGCTTGTGTAGGTTTCATCTCGTGGTATCCATTTTCGTGTGTCAAAGATCATAATTTTGAAACTACTAATGTGATTTGATGCAGGACGCATGTCGAAGAAATGGTGATTTGAAATAGATTGTCTGATTTTTTAGCTTAGATCATATTTTGAATTGGTGCTTTAAAATTAACCACTGTCTTTTGTGTCTTGAGCAATAGGCTCTTTTTGTTTTACCTTTTATAGGGCCTACCTCCTGAGAATCCCTTAAGGCTCAGTGAGAGGGAATGACCCAAGTGCTAATGGGCTAAAGCCAAGCTCTTCTGAACCACTATAAATAAATGTGTTTGTGATGAAACTTGCAAGCAATGAGTGCTTATTAGTTCACACCGACAACATGTCTCCCCATAAACCCTATAGAGCACAACCTCTATAAGCTAGGAGCCTTCCTTAACGGAGCGTACACCATCATATGTATCGCCACTTGAACGCATTCCCTTACTAGAGACCTTTTGTGTTAGAAGCCAAAAAACCTTCTAGTTGTTGACACAGGAGGTCGGACCTCTGAAGTGGCTCACATTATTATGGTTCTTAGTAAAGATACAAAGTTCACCATAGGGAGTTTTCATGGGGCTGATGCTTGGCTGCCTCGAAGAAGTGAGTGTCGAGGGTGGATCCAGTGAAGTCAAGCATCTAAGTATCCACTCTAAATTGCGTAGCTCGGGGTAACCCCCCAAGTGAGACTCAACAACTATTGTCCTAGCCAACCTTAGGATTGTGCTTGAATGTGTTTTTATTGCAAAATCAAACAAACAAACAAGAAAATTTCACAATCCACAGCACACTTGAAATTGAAACACTTTACAAAAACCCTGGTCTAAGCTTTCAAGTATCCATCCACATTGTAAAACAAAAACATTGTGAAACAACATTGTCCTTGAAACGTTGAACATGTGTTCTCAAAACAATCATTTCATATCTCTTGAGACATCACTTTTGAAGTTATGATCTTTTAGGTCCTCACATAGCCACATCATTGTAGCTTCCCATACCCTTTTAGGTCCTTGCATATTCTTCACCTAGTTGCACCTTTCATCCTTGCATATCTTATTTAATCATACCTAGTCTTTGTATATCCCCCCTAGATCATACCCATAATCTTTGCATAGCCTTCCATCATTGCTTTAGGACATAACCTTAAACCTTGCATAAGTTCCTTACATCATTTCATCATTCATCCAAGCATTTAATAATTATTTGCATACTGAAATCCAAAAAATCCCTCTCTTTGATAACTTATCCATGTGTCTATCCATCATAGCACAAGTCAAACCCCACATTGGAAATATTTTCAGACCTAGAGTATCCTTATTCCTTGCATCAAATATCATTAATTCTCATATCCCATTTAAGGTTTAATTGCACAATACTTTCCTATCATATAGATTGCATTTTGCATCAACTCTTTAGCACATTCCCATCTTAATCATGTCACATAGATTGCATTTTTGCATTGATCCTTACCACATCCTAATCTCACTCATATCCTATAGTTCCCCCTTTGCACTTTAGTGTTTGCGTCATGTGTAGAGTCTCATACATTATCTTAGGTCAAGATCAGAACTATCGTAAATCTCCATGGCTACCTTGGCCTAAAAAATTCAAGATATCAAGAGATAAATATATGACATTCAAGCCCAACAAAAAGGTTCAATGACCCCTCTTGAGATAAAATTTCATGATATCAAGAACAAAAAAATTCAATAAATGCTAAATCGACTATATAAGGTGGACCAACAACTGATTAAAAATCAAAAGCCAAATCTTTGACAAGATTCCATGAATTATTCACCTAGACAACAAGAAATTTCTTTGAAATATCCCTCAAATAGATAATTTACACCTTTGAGACAATCTATTGGGTCAGCTTTGAAAGAGCTTCTTGAGCACAATCTTATCATATTGCCTAACAAGACCACATGGGGATGTGAATTTTTGAGTAATTATTGTGCATATAATAGACATAACAAACATAAGACTTCAATGTGCATGGAATTAAAACATAAAATTCATGACCTCCTTGATAATGGTGTTATTGAAATTGAAGATCATAATGACTCACCTAGGGATAAACTAGATGTCATTACCAAGCATGATCAAAATAATACACCTATGTCTAGCAAGGCTCCATATGTGGCTTCCATCTCTTCCATGATGCCTTCATCTCCTAAAAATTCTCAGCAACAATCCATACCATATCCTTCAAACAATGAACTTAATGGTGAAACTTCTCACATTGACCCTCAACTGCTATCAACATTACAAAATGCAAGCTAATCCATTATTTTATACAAATCCTTTATACAATTCACATATCTTAGATCGTATGACATCATGCACTCCGATTCCAATCATACCCACTCTAGAAGACCCCACCCAAAATGCTTTCCCATTATACGAAAACATGAACACCTTCCAAGAATCGCATATCAAAATTACTACCCCTTCCTTAGAAGTGGCTCCATGTAAAGAGGCGTAGCATCCTAAAATTGTGACACTTGCAATTTCGACTGCATTTGGGTCTTCACGATGGCAATGCAACACGGAACCTAAATGGAGACCCCAAAACTTGTCCATGACATCAAAAACTGCATTTTTCAGCACCCTGGCCTGATCCTCCTTGCACCCTGCTGTCCCTAGAGGTGGGACCATGGCGCCCAACGCCTTGGTCCTTCAGGACCATGGTGCCCAGCGCCCTGGTCCCCCAGGACCATGGTGCCCAGTGCCTAGTGCCCTGGTCCTTGGCCCTATTTTTGGGCCTGATCTCTTTTGGGCATTGGGTCTTTATGTTTGCAAATCGGGAAATAATATTTCCTGGTCGGCCTAATGTTGGAAAAATCAGTCTATCAACCCTAATTGGCAAATATATAAACTACATTTTCCTCTCCCATTTTGGTAGAGGGAAAAAAGGCGGAAGCGATATTCAAATATTCAAGCATTCCTTCAAGCAATTGAGCATTCTAAGTCTCCATTCAAGGCTAAGTGTTGCATTCAAGACAAGGATTCAACCATTGAAGAGGAGATCACATACAACATACAACATACAACAACAATTACACCTTTACATGTAAGAATACAAACATTCTTACAATGAGGTATTGGCACTTTATTACATTACAATCATTTACATTTACAACATTTCTCATTTCTTGGTTAATTCCAAAACTGGGGTTTGACCTAAGGGCAAACCCCTAATCCCTAGCCCCCCAATCATCCTCTCTTTTCTGTGTGTAGGTTGCAGGTATGTGGCTATAATTGAAGATCTAGAATCCTTGTGCAAAGACGAACAGATCCCCCTTCATTTCACGGATTTTTTGGAGGACCGTGTGCATGCCGGGCGCCATCGTCCTGTCAACTTTCGCTCAAATTTGAAGGATAGTGTTGTCTCAACATTTTACTACTAATTCCAGGTCCGCAGCTTCATCCTATATTCCTATCTCTGTTTATAAGTGAATCTTTCTCACTTTTCACGCATTCCTAGCTTAATCCTTCTATCTACATTCTTTACAAAAGAGGGTAGCCTTGCTGTCTTAACCCTTGAAACTCATTTAGAATCCAATCTTGCATTGTGTGGGATTGGATCTTGTGGGTTTCAACCCCTCTTTTGAATGTAAAGTCTCCCCTAAGTGAAAACCGTCAACCCTAGTGACCTCCTTTCTCTCTCCTTGGAGTGGTGGGGGGAACACTTAGGGTTCGATCACGATTTTCCGCTTTACATTTTGGTGAACCTGACGTGAACAACCTTTCTGATTATTCATGGTTAGATCTGAAAATTGGATGCCTTAATTACATTTCCATGTTTGATCTTTTGCAAATTTTAGAGGTTAATTGCATAAAAACCCTAAAATTTTCTTTTTAGTAACTGAGCTTGTGAACTATTTAATTGTTAATGCTTGTTTCAGATCTACCCTTCTATTGCAAATTATCAATTCATATTTGTGCTTTAATTCTGAAAATTAAGTGGTTAAGTGTCAAAACCCTAATTTTTAAAACCCTCTTGATTCAACCTTTGACCGACAATTTCACTAATCAAAACATCTCCAAATCAGCTGTAACTTTGGATTCTGCAACAAAATCATAATATCTTTCATCCCTAAAAATTTGGAAAAAAGTTGCGAGGACCATGTGCATCCCGAGCGCCATCGTCCCCAACATTTTTTTTGAAATTTCGGGAGTTAGATCTTATTATATTTTTCTGCTAAAATCCATAATTTTGGCTGATTTTATCAATTCTAACACTTTCAAAATTAAAGTCAAAGTTGGTCTAGTGATTTCTTGGATTAAGGCTTCTAATCATTCAAAAATTATTGAAATTGAAATTTTGTGTCAAAATTGTGTTCTCACTGTCCTAAATCTGAAAAGTGTGTCGGCATTCATTCGAAATTTCAGTGCTTTATTCAAATTCTTGCAATTTGTGACTTTTGAAATTAAGTGTTTAATTACACCAACTTTGATTTCCGCTTTCAAAATTGAATTTTGTGTGAAATTGAGTCAACTTTTAAATTTCAAAACTCGCATTGCTCTTAGTATTCCCTCTAAAATCATAAAATCCAAAATTTCAGTTTCCCTCTCTTTTTTAAAATTTAAATTTTGCATTTTTCAACAATCTTGGTAGGGTTCAATTTTGAGATTGCAACTTTAATTTAGCCTATCTACAGATCGTAAAATCACTCAATTTTTTCAGATTATCTTTAAAATCATCATAACTTTCATCCCTGAAAATTTTGAAAAAAGTTACAAGGACCGTGTGCACCTCGAGCGCCACAGTCCTTGACATTTTTCTGAAATTTCGGGAGATTTTCGTGATTGTATTTAACAGCTTAAATCTAGGAAATTGGCTGATTTTATTGAAATTTGCTACCTCTAAATTCAAAATCTTCTCTCTCTCTCTAGTGCAAGAGTTTTACAACAATAAGCCCTACTTACACTATTTCCGTTAGACGAAGCCTTAGAATTAAGTCTTTCCAAGGTTTAATTACTGAGGAGATGGAACCTAATTTGAATAGCCTTTTTAACGAGGACACGGGTAATTCCTCTAATCCTCCTAATGATGAAGAAGCTCTCGATGAGCTTTCTGTAGAACAACTTTCAAAATTGGATAACCAATTTGATGATTTTCAGCAATGGATGTCTCAAGAGTATCCCGATAGTCAAGCTCTTTCATTAATTGAAGGTCTAAAACATATGGTTCAAAGTGATAAGAATGGAATTGATATTTTGCGTGGTATTGCACACATTGTGGATTCGAATGTGATGCCTATGAAGAGTTGTGCCAAAACTTTAGGTTACACACAACCTCCTACTCAAGTCAATCATTCTATTCCTTTGACAACTTCTATTGCTAGTATACCTACTTTTACATCAAACATAATGACTACTTCTATACAAGACATTCCACCTATGATCACCAGTCATGGGGGCAATCCTTCTTCTTCAATTAACCCTCTTCCTTCATTTAATCCGACTTCTTCATTCATTCCTTCAATGAGTGTTCCTATTACATCTCCATAAATGAACATGACGCAAGGGGGAAATTTGTTTAACCATTCCATTCCTCCTTGTAGTGCTCCTCTTTTCAAATCATCTCCTATGACTAACTATCATAGTGTCCCCACACCTTACTCTCAATCGATACCTTCTTTCAATAATATAATACCTCCATCACAATCTAACACATCTAATATGAACTCTTCGACTGAAGCGACCATTAACAATCTTGTACAAACTGTCTCTTCTTTACAACAACAAATTGCCTCAATGAATCAATCTAAGTTTAGTGTGCCCACATTTGATGTTGTGAGCCCACTTTCTCTTGACATTGTTCGTGCTATCCCTCCTAAGCATGTTGAAATCCCACATTTGGAGCTTTATAATGCTAAAGGTGATCCTCTAACACATGTTAAGACTTTTCAAACAATATGTACTGATTTTGCTTATGACCAAAGGTTGCTTGCAAAACTGTTTACTAGGACATTAAGAGATAAAGCCCTACAATGGTATTGCTCGTTGCCTTCTTATTCTATTACTTCTTTCGAACAACTTGCAAATGCTTTTATTCAACAATTTCAAAACAATATAAGTCCTAAAGTTACTTTGATTGATTTAATGCATTGTAAACAAGGTGTTAAAGAAAAAGTGACTGATTTCATTGGTAGATATAAGCATTTGTATGCTCAAATTTCTTTTCCAGTGCCTGACAATGATATTCAAAGAATCTTTATTTCTAATTTACAAAAAGACATTAGAGAAAAACTTCTATTTTCTGAGTTTACTTCTTTCCAACAGTTGTGTGCAACTCTTCACAATTATCAAATGACTGTGAGTCAAATGGAACAAGCAAATCCTATGGCTCTGAGTGATAAGGGTGATAGTAGTCAACAACCATTTGGGAAGTTTAAACCGAACAGAGAGTCCATTAAATTCAATGAAAACATCATCAACAACAATGTGAATGCAGCATCAGGTGTGCCTCCTATTTCTAAGTTTTTCAAGAAAGAAAGAAAGTTTACTCCTTTGAATGAATCATTGCATAGTATTATGAATAAGTTATTGGAACAAAATGTTCTTACTCTCCCTCCTATAAAGAAAATAGATCCTACAAAGATTAATTCACCCTATTTTGATAACAAATCTTTTTGTCAATTTCATCGTCAACCTGGGCATGATACTGAAAAATGTTTTGCTTTAAAGGGTAAAATTCAAGATTTGATTGATAATAATACTATCTCTATTTCAGGAGTGAATGATAAAGACAACACATCTGTAGCTCCTCCTAACCAAAATCTTAAGATTTTTACTGATCCATTACCTTCTCATACCTCTAATGTGATTGAGAATAATGATTCCTCTTTCGCATCTGATGGTCTTGTGTCTATGACTCCGAATGTGATTAACTTTGTAGAGCAGAAAGAAAACCCTAAAGAACCTTCCATCACATTTGATTCTAGTGAAACTATTAGGGCACCTAATGGTCCTTTATACATAGTTGCAAAAGTCAAGAATACACATTGTCGTGGAGTGCTTATTGACCCTGCTTGCATGGTTAATGTTATTACTAAAGAATTTCTTTTTACTTTGCAATTGAATCAAGTGATCTATGACAAAATAGATGTGATTGTGAAATTATTTGATGCATTTTCTTCTCCTACAATTGGTTCTATTACATTACCTATTGAGGTCCATAACAAATCCCTTGATGTGAACTTTTCTATTATTCCTTCATCCGAACAATTTCGTGTGAAGCTAGGCTATCCTTGGCTATCTTCCATGAAAGCTATTGCTTCTCCTATTCATAAATGTTTGAAATTTCCCCATAATGGTGAAGTTGTTACTGTCAATCATAGTCTCTTTAAACCAGCTGAAAGAACTTCTAGCATTCCTATTGATTATTTTTGGCCTAAACAATTCTAATCTCTTCCACCACGAAGTGATCATCTTTTCAAATCTTATCAAAAGTGGAAAACAGATATGATCCTATCTCTAAGTGAACTTAGAACACCCAAACTTGATATTCCTATCATTCTTCAGAAGGAAGTTCTTCCTTTGAAAGATAAAACTAATGTCTTTCCTCAAGAAGATTCCCAACCCATTCCTATGGATGTGACTATGTCAATGTCTAATAAAATTTCTAAAAGTAGACCTATACCTCCTCATCATGATGGACTTGGTCTCCTTCCTAAACCAAATATTCCTCCTTTATATGGAGCAGTTCCTCCTCCTTCCTCTTATGGAGAGAAGAGACCTTCCTCTTCTCCTATTATCCAGCCTAAGAGACCACAACCTAAACACCCAAGTGATAAGGATGAGAACATTCCTCCTCCTCAATCTTCTCCACTTCCTACTAAGACTAGACGAAATCATTCTGCGCGTGAATGCTGACGAAAGCATCATCTTAGAGCTCAGGCAACTGCTTCTCAAACTTTGCAATCTCCAAAAACACCTTCAGCTAGCATTATTCCACTTTCTCCTCAGCTGGAAATTGAGCCAAAATCTCCTAAACATAAGATGCATGATGGTCTTGATCCTGTGCGAGTTAAAGATCCTATTTTTATAAATCTTGATGATGATATAGATGAAAATGTTACTTCTTCTCATTCTGATAGTGAATATGAATATGTTGATGTTGATAACCATTTATCTAACGAATTTTCTAAAGGACTTATCCTAGCTCCTAGACAAGAACAATGTGGCTTAGAACATGAACATAGCCCTTGTTTGGATCTTGTGATAGCTCCATCTGCTGTGTTGAATGTTCCTCCTCTAGCGTGTTTCCTGCCTTCCCAAAATATTGATCAGCAAGATCGGGGGGTGGATGACGTGCTAGACTAGTTTCATTAGCATAGCAGACTCTCTCCTCCTCTCTTTTGTTACTTCTTCTATGTGTTATTCTCATTCTTCTATTTGTTGTCCTTAGTGTTGTCTACTTGAGGATGATGCAAAGCATTGAGATCTCTTTTGGTCTCTCTCATGTTGACTCAAAAGACACATGTGTTCCCTTCTTCTAGGTGACCTCCCTTGATTGGCGAATGAAGAACAATTATGCATACATACATATGATATACATGAATTATCATACAACATACTGACTCTGAGGAAAGCGAAGTCACCTCGTGCTTTGTGTTTTGTGTCTATTATCCTTGGGTTTATCTCACACTTGGAGGCTAAATCTTTATGATAATGTGCTTCTTTCCTTTCTCATTTTTTATGTGTATCACTACCTTAAAGCACTCATCCCCATTGAGGCATGTGCGATCGCTTTAATGTAGGGGGGCATACACCCCATCTATCCCTTTAGGATACTTGAAAATTTCTTGGTGAACTTAGCTTTGCCTTGAAAATTTTTGGTATTTTTCTTACATGACTCATAGTGAGGGAACCTTACTACTGACAGTCATGGTTCTCCCTCATGATCTTCCCTTTTACTTTGTCAATCGAAGTCGTAAGATCCTTAGTCTACTGGGGGCTTGGTGTGTCTTGCCTCCTTGACGTGGTGAAAGTCTTTCAATGTTGTTTCCTTGTACTTTACCAGAAGTATGAGCGTACACTTATACTCCTACTAAAGTGGGGGCTAAATGTAGCATCCTAAAATTGTGACACTTGCAATTTCAACTGCATTTGGGTCTTCGTGATGGCGATACAACACGGAACCTGAATGGAGACCCCGAAACTTGTCCATGAAATCAAAAACTGCATTTTTCAGCACCCTGGCTTGATCCTCCTTGCACCCTGTTGTCCCTAGAGGTGGGACCATGGTGCCCAGCACCCTGGTCCCCGAGGACCATGGTGCCCAGTGCCCTAGTCCCTGGCCCTATTTTTGGGCCCGGTCTCTTTTGGGCATCGGGTCTTTATGTTTGCAATTCAGGAAATAATATTTCCTGGTTGGCCTAAGGTCAGAAAAATTAGTCTATCAACCCTAATTGGCAAATATATAAACTACATTTTCCTCTCCCATTTTGGTAGAAGGAAAAAAGGTAGAAGCGATATTCAAATATTCAAGCATTCAAGCATTCAAGCATTCCTTCAAGCAATTGAGCATTCGAAGCCTCCATTGAAGGCTAAGTGTTGCATTCAAGACAAGGATTCAACCATTGAAGAGGAGATCACATACAACATACAACATACAACATACAACAACAATTACACCTTCGCATGTAAGAATACAAACATTCTTACAACAAGGTATTGGCACTTTATTACATTACAATCATTTACATTTACAGCATTTCTCATTTCTTGGTTAATTCCAAAACTGGGGTTTGACCTAAGGGCAAACCCCTAATCCCTAACCCCCCAATCATCCTCTCTTTTTTGTGTGTAGGTTGCAGGTACTTGGCTGTAATTGAAGATCTAGAATCCTTGTGCAGAGACGAATAGATCCCCCTTCGTTTCGCAGATTTTTTGGAGGACCGTGTGCACTCCAGGCGCCATCGTCTAGTCAAATTTTACTCAAATTTGCAGGACAGTGCTGTCTCAACATTTTACTGCTAATTCCAGGTCTGCAGCTTCATCCTATATTCCTATCTCTGTTTATAAGCGAATCTTTCTCACTTTTCATGCATTCCTAGCTTAATCCTTCTATCTACATTCTTTACAAAAGAGGGTAGCCTTGTTGTCTTAACCCTTGAAACTCATTTAGAATCCAATCTTGCATTGTGTGGGATTGGATCTTGTGGGTTTCAACCCCTCTTTTGAATTTAAAGTCTCCCCTAAGTGAAAACCGTCAACCCTAGTGACCTCCTTTCTCTCTCCTTGGAGTGGTGGGGGGAACACTTAGGGTTCGATCGTGATTTTCTGCCTTACAAGAGGATAATCTAAAAAATGAAGAAATGAGTTCTATCATAAACCAAGATCAAGACACCAAAACTCTCCAATCCCATCCAATGGTTGAAAAAGATCCTACCTCCCTAGAATCCCACGATGATCCCCTTGTACCTTTCTATTTCTTCCAAGATGATCCCCTTCCATCTCAAGAGAAAAGCATCCTTCAAAATTCGATTCCTAATCCACTTCCTCAGCAAGATCTTGATACCTCTTCCACCTTTTTAAATGGTCCTATTCAAAATGAAGTGTCAAACACCCTTCCTACTCTATCCAATGGTCCTCTTCCATGTCAAGATCAAAGTATCCCTTTATTCCCTTGTCATAATTCTCCATGTTTACCTCAAGATTACATCATGCCCATAAATCCCTCTCATGACCCTATCATTCCTTGCAAGCCACCTCCACACTAAAATAGACTTGTCTCTAGCATCAAAAGTAAGAAGAAACCCTTTGTCAAAAAGATATTCCAAAGAATGCATTATCAAAGAAAAGGGTTAGACATTCATGAGCAGGGTATATTAGAACCCCCTAATATAAAACAAAATCTTAATTATAATGGTTACATTGCTCACTCTCAAGATGTTGGTATCGCTGATAAATCCTACATTTCTCCAATTAAATCCAAATACATGCCTTCCCCTTCCATCCATTTTAGGTTGATATATCCCTCCATCCCTTATGCGAGATCAAAAAAGGCACACATCTTCGATCACCTTCCATCCATCCAAAATACCTTCATATCATTCCTACCCATCTACACACTCTTTTCCTTCTCCAAGCAATCTGAATGCCAAGCATAAAAGTTATGAGTCAAACAATTCACATGCATTTAAGGATCAGCATGTCCCATCTAATCGACATGTAAAAACAAAAAAAAATGTGAGCCAAGAAGAAAAAGAGATATACAAAAGGCCACAAAAGGCCCATTGAGGAAAAGAAAGAAATTTCAAAAATCATATGGGTTCCTAAGGTGCTTGTAGAAGCAATGCATTCCAAGGAACTATAAAAAAAAGAAATTTCTAAAAGGCCACAAATGCCCACAAAGAAAGAAGAAAATTCAAAATGTGTATGGTTTCCCAAGTCTTACATTGAGGCAATGCATTGTAAAGTATCACAAAAAAATTAAAAATCAAGAACCAGGTGGACTCTCAGGTTGATCGTACAGGACTTGCACACTAAAGAAAAATCAAAATTGACAATCAATTTTTCTACCCCAGCTTCTCCCATATCCACTCTCCTAAAACCTATTTCACCTCCTTCATCCATTTTGGCTCCTTGTGTCCTACAATCTACATCAACCTTTTCATCAAAATCACAAACTCTGAAATCTAGTATTCCTCCACCAGTCCACCACCCCTCAAGGTGTGTGTCAATGTTGATCTTGCCAACATTTCCATCCAGTCATGCACAAATATTCCAACATCCCATCCATTATCGAGAACCTATGTTCTATCCTTCCATCCCTCTTATCCAATCCTTTGCATAAATCCTTATAACCTTTTGGTCTTATCATCCATTTCATCTCCCTTTGCCATCACCCTATCGACATCTTTGAGCATACCTTCAATAGCCATGTCTCGTTATAGAACATCTTTCAGGGGTATTATCTAGAGAACATTTTGATTCCTGAGCAATATCTCCTATCAAGTATCCATCATCTTCCAAAAGTTCAAAAAAGTCAAAAAAATGAATGAAAGAAGTCAAAATGGAAAAAGAAAGAAAAAAATGAAAAAAAAGAGAAAAAGAGAAAAAAAAGTGACAAATTAAAAAAAAAAAAAAAAAATAGTAAAGAAAAATAAGTTCATCCATTGGTGAAAACCTGGAAAACATGCACCTTGGGTAAGTACCATGATGAAAACCTGGCAAATAGGCATCATGCATAATTCATTGTCCTCTTTCACTATTCATTGGGGGCAAGTTCCATCTGTGTGCATCCATCTATTATCCCTCATCCTCCATTATCCCTCATTCACTCTATATCCATCCATATCCCCTTTTCCACCTTTGATCTTGACAAGGTTAAGGATCTCTACAGGCTTTCGTGTGTCCTATCTATTTCAATCGATCCACACCCTTAAGCTCCTATCCATTATTTTGTCCATTTCTTGCTTCCATCCATCATTACCCCCATTTGATCTTGCTTATCATATTTGCCTCCTATCCAAATCTATCCCTCACTCTTGATCAAAATTAAGGACATAAAATGCAAAAAACCTCTTGACATGTCTATTCCTTTGGATCATATGACATTCATTACACCTATCCTAGCTTTCAGTTGCTATATCTGGTCCATGTGCTTGGATTAAACATGTTACCCTATTGTGGTATAGTCCTTGAAAATTGCATAAGCTTCCTTCATCATTCACTTATCCATTTATATCACATTCATTCATTCACTCACTAAAAATCCCTATTACCTTGCTAGACACTAGGGGCAAACATTCAAAAATATCATAAAAATCATAAATTGTCCTGAAAAAATCTTAAAATATCATAAAATGTCCTGAAAAAAATCTTAAAAATCATAAAATGTCCTAAAAAAATCTTTAAAATCATAAAATGTCCAGAAAAAATCTTTAAAATCAAAAATTGTGGTGAAAAAATCATAAAAAATATAAAATGTCCTGTAAACATCTTAAAAATCATAAAATATCCTAAAAAAACCATAAAAATCATAAAATATCTTGAAAAAAGCCTAAAAATTAAAACATTCATAAAATGCCTAAAAGTCATAAACATCCAAAAATATGTAATAAACATTGCGAAGACACAAACACTTAAGACAAGCATGCAACTTTGCACTTCAAAAAATTCATGACATCACGAGATTATGATTGAGCAAACATAAAAATATATGATCAGCTTATTAAAACCAAACACATTAACTATGAACAAAAAAATCATTTAGCATGAAACATGTTGTTTGCTTGTTTGCTTATTTTCTCTTGATTGTTTCTGATTTTCATTTTTGGTGACATGTCTTTTAGCTTTTCCAAGATGTCTCTGACTAGAGATTTTATCTCCAGGATGTCATTGACTAGAAAGGCAAGGATGGGGCATGTTCACTTGTTTGCTTCTTGCGGAGTGTTCCCAAAGAATATGATGACACGTCCTAGGACATGATCACTTAATATCATCGAGGACATATTAGTCTGATACACACTGAGGCATTCCTTTACTGTCTGATATATTTTATTTCTTGCAATTGGTGTGACTGATTCATTTGGATCTAATTCACATCTGAATGATTTTTTGCCCTTTTTCTATAATAAGCTCGATGATGATACAAGCACTCAAAAATCACAAGAATTCTCATCGCTTTCATATCCTCTTTCTCATCATTCTTCATTATCATCACTTTTCTCTTCTCATCCTCCTTCTCATCTATCTTTTTCATCATTTCTTTCACCATCTTCTTCATTATTCTTATTCTAGTGCAATCAATCAAACACTTTATCTAACCGATGCAATGTCTTTGAATCTGTAATATCTTTATCAACCACCTTGCTTCTTGCAATCTCAATGCCCTAGATCAATCAATCAATCGTTGCATCACCTTATCTTGTGCTAGCACCAATCCCTATCAGCTTAATAAGCTCAATTAGCTTAATCAACTTATCAATTTAGCTATATTGTTCATTTCCATCAATTTTTCAGTTATGCCTCATCAACTATGCATTTCTATCAAATGTACATCTCAATCTAATCACTTGCACAATATCAATCATCCAATCTTCTCTCTTGTGATCTATCACGAGATCAATCTCCATCATTATGTTCGATCAATCTCTCGGGGGGGCACAACCAATCAATCATCAACCTTACCAAGACACCTTAGGGGCATATATCAATTGATCATTTTCTTTGAAACAACGTGATAGGATGCATTGTCTCAAAGAGGGGCAAAATGTAGACACATAAAAATTTCCATTAATTTGTCCTCATTTAATTTCAAATTTCTCTGAACATCGAGCGAATCCTTATTATTACATTATTATTTCTCCATAATTAATTATTCTTAATTTCCATCTTTTATTATATTATTATTAATATCTCATAATTTATCCATTAAATTTATTAAATAAAACAATACATCATATTCATGTATTCACTTTCAGGCATTCATGTTATATACATTTCTCTATTTGTTTAATAAAACCCTTTAATATCCCCTCCTAGCACTTACCATTTCCTATTTACCACTCATCCTCCCTATACCAATCATCTTGCATTATCCCATATTCATCCCACAACATGAACTCACCTGGAGAAAATCTATTTAAACAAGACACTCTCTCTTATTTGAGCATCTCATCTTTATGCGTCCAACTTATGCCAGTTTGCATCCCATTATCTTGACATCTTATCCACTATCTTTGCATTCTTAATTCCCCATTTCCTCATAGCTTTTTTCATGAGTGCTTCTAAGAGTAAATATAGATTAAATGTGAAATCTTGAGGAATAGGAGAGCAATGGAGTGAATTTTTGTTGCATGCATGTGTGTTTTTTGTAGGTACTTCATTGTTGGATGTTGGAAGATTGAATCTTGTATTCAATCCATTTCCTCCATCTATAGGTATGTGTATGAGAAGAAGATGGTACCATGTTTCTCTTCAATGCTTTCTCTCCATTATAGATATTATTGATAGGAATATTAGCTTGTTCTTTATTCATATTAGATACCCTAGGAGAGGTACAAGTATTAGGTTTTCCATTAGTATCTCTAGGATTGGGATCTACAAAAGATTTAATGTGATTTATAAATGCAATTCATTTTCCTAGAAATATCACAATAAAATAACATGCACTATAAATGAAAGCTTTGAGATCTAATTGATTGAAAGGAAAAAGTTTGGAAATTCTAAAAATGCAATATGCCAAACTTCTATGAATGAAAAAAAATGTAAAGTGAAAGAAGCCACTATCCAACACTTGATTATGAAAAATATAAGTGAAAATAAAAGTAATCATATGTGAAATAAAAAATAAATCAAATCTATTAAGTGGCATTATTAATTTTAAAAATTAGATCTGAAAATTAAAGTCATGAATTATGCAACCCACAAAACAAATTAACCAAAATAAATTAGGGTTTTGATGAATAAACCTCTAAGTTTATATAATTTGATGAATATGAGATCTATTAATTTTAATTTGAGATTTAAATTTGTTTCTAAATTAGATCTAGAACAATTCATCCAAATTAGACAATCCACAAGCTCAATTTTAAAACAAAAATTAGTGTTTTGTGAAATTAACCTCTAAACTTATGTAATTAAAATTGAAAATGAGATCTAGGAGAGAATTTTTTGATTTTAAATTAAATGAATATTTAGATCTGAAATAATAAATTTGAATTAGACAACCCCCTAGCTCAATTTTAGAATTAAAAAGTTGGGTTTTTGTGTGTTTAACCTCTAATTTTTTTAAATTCAACAATAAAATAAAATTGTAAATGTAAATTTGAATTTAAATACATAAACATTCAAATCTAAGAACCTAAATCAGAAAATGAAAGTGTAAGACATTATGTTCACCAAAATGTAATGGTCAAAATTAGGGTTTCCACAATTAGGTGTAGTAAAACCACTATTTTTTCTTAAGGTCCATGAGTACATTAAGGAAAGATAAGAATCTAATAGATCTAAACCTAATAGATCTAGATGTTGATTATATTCGAGGGATCTTGGATGAGCCTCTTCTTTCCCTTGAGTTGAAATGATTTGTTGTAGATGTTGAAATTAGGTTAAATGTCCTCGATTGATGTAAAAATATGTAAATAGTGAGATATAGTCATTTGATTGAGCCATGGACTTAGATTATGAGGATTGTAAGAGTATTTGCACCTATTCCCAAGAGGATCTACAAATTTTTCAAGACCCATGTGGTGGTCGCACTGTTCCTCCATACTTTTCACACTCCAATGGGGGAATAATTCATCACAATAAATAAAGCTTATTTTGAAGATTCCAACTCGGTACCAGCTTCCTACATAGAGAAATAAGGGAAAATCGATTGGAAATAGGGGTTTGCCTAAGTCAAACCTTCGTTTAGGAATTAACCTTGAATAAAATATTACAAATATTGAAATAAATAATGGAAGGGTATACCACAAATCTAGAAAGACTGATAAGTATTCTTTTCTTCTTGAATATAATCACATATGTTATATGAAAGGGCATCAACATAACAAAACCCTAATCACAAACACGTGGTTGCATATGAATAATCTAATTTTATCCACAATGGTTGAATGAAGAATATGCACCCTTAAAGACCTCTGGAAATACTTGATTATGAACACTTCAATTCTCGAATGCTTGATTTATTGGATGTGAAGACTTAGAATGATTAGGATGAAATTAAGTTGATCAGATGCCTTTCTATATGAGGATCTAGGTCAATTTATTGATTAGGACCACCTCCAATGGTCACATAGATCCACCCATTTCATTTCCTATTAGAGTGATAGGTATCATCCCTCCCTTTAAAAATGGGTTCCAATGATGGGGACTAGGCCACTGGGCACTCTAGTCCCCCTCAATTAGGGACCATAATTTAAGCCTAGAAAATAGGACACCTCTATGAGGAATCTTGTGGTAGATGTATGTGACTTGAAAAGGGGAATTAAGGAACTAAATAGACCCAAATAGGAGATGAGGGTGAGATTGTTAGGGTTCCCATAGATACTAAGAGGGGGGGGTGAATCAGTATCTGACCGGTAATAAAATTTTCTTGAAACTGAATATGCAGAATATAAAGTAACGGTATACCAATATGCAAGAATTAATGCAAATAACAGAATCCAAAGCATCCACATGAAAAGAACACCATAACACAAGATGTTTAACGAGGAAACCCAGTGTGGGAAAAACCTCAGTGAGATTTGTGAGCCACAATATTCACTTACTGGCCAATAAGAGAATATTACTTACAATAGGGGCCTACACATGCAGGAAGGCCAACTGCCTAGAGCTCACTACTCAATAAGAAGTCACACTGACTTACAATGAGGATTTACACAAATCCAATATTCTGTACTGCTTTACAATAGCATCTTCAATGCCAGATTCAGTACCGGTTCTTGCTCTATTCTTTACATATACCCTTGACCTATAATTCACACATTAGGTTTGCCTTATAATTTTTAATGCATCTATCCATATATTCCAAATGACTACAATGATCTCTTTTATATACAAGAGTCATTTTACAATTTGCCAAGTCGGCTTACAATAATAAACAAAATATTACATATCAAAAATCCTATTGGCTTCTATGCTGGTATACATATTTCCTTCTGCCGGTGCCGGTGTAGATTGATCTTCTGATGCCGGTGCACTATCTTTCCTATGTTATACTTTGCTGGTATAGTATCTTTGCCGGTGCCATGGGATTGCAAGGTTGCCTGTATAATGCTTTGCCGGTATAATGTATTGCTGGTGCCATAGGATTGCAAGGTTGCCTGTATAATGCTTTGGCGGTCTAATGTCTTGCCGGTGCCATAGGATTGCAAGGTTGCCATCAATGACAAAACCTTCAATCACACACAATGTCTCATTGGAGTTTCCATATGCCAAAAATCTCCCCCTTTGGCATTGATGGCAACGCTCATGAGAAATTTGAAAAAGATATCAAGAATGTGTATACCAAAAAGGTTACCAAAAATGTGAGAGCTCCCCCTGAGCATGTGATCCCTATGTTTTGAATTTTCTAATCTACTACTCCCCCTTTGGCATCAATGGCAAAGGTTAGTAGATTTTGTACTAATTCATAACCTCAACCTTGTAGTTGGGTAGTTATTATCTGAAGAATATCTCCCAAAATTAAGTTTATACCATCCATAAACTTCTTGCTCTCCTTTATTGCTATCTCAGTTCTTTATACTGTACTGGTGAGATGTTGCAAGTGCTCTGCCGGTGTTCTGCTACCTTGTGTTAGTGCTTCTGAGATTTCCTTACGCAGAGATGCTAAATAGTCCAATCTTGGACTTAGTTTAGATCTCAAAAATTTTTCCTTGTTTATTATTTTCTCCTTTTCTCTCTCTAATTTGAGCAGTTCTTCTTCAAAATTTGTTATCTTTTCTTCAAAAACTGATAATGTATCAAGTGAGTTAACAAAATTATCAGCAAGTTTATTGATCTCTTACTGTACCTTGCTCATCTTTTTGTCTACATCCGTGGTCAAAAAGTTTATCTTATAGGTGTCTTTGTACAGAGTTTTGAACTCTTTCAACAAATTGCACAGTTCCGGTAGAAGTGTGTCAAATTCCCTGTTACACTTCTTTATTTCTTCCTCAAAGAATTGTTGTTTCTCTTTTTCTACACTTTCCTTTATAGTTTCTACCTTTGTTTGCTCAAAATTTCTAGAAATATACTTACAAAGTGTATCCAACTGACCTAAAGAATCTTTGTTGGCTATATTACAATTTGGAGCTATTAATTTCAAAACTAGAATTGAATCATCTATCGCTTTATATGCTTGTGAGCTATAATTTGTTATTTTCTTGATAGATTTGAGCAATACCTCTATTACATTTGATGGTGACCCAATAAACTAAGTGCCAGTGGAGGTGGCCATGCTGGTATTGACCTCTGGTAGGTCTGTTTGTGTCTCCATCTCTTTAGGCACAATGTTTCCTGCATCATGCCTTACCAGTGGAGTCTATTCTGGTGGTTGCTCTGTTTGAGTTCTAGAAACCATCTTTTTCTCTGAATCTGCTGCCGATTGCCCTTTGTTATCAGGTTTATTAGTGGTATCCTTATCTACCACTATGTTGATCTTTTGAGTATCAACATTCATAGTATATAGAACTTCAGGATTAGGATTATTATCCTCTGTGTCCATGCTCTTAGCTGCCAGTTGATCTTCTGTAGTTGTTTTTACCAGTGGAGTATTTAAAGGAGGTGGGGGTAAGTTGTCTCTAATCTTGATACTTGGTGGTCCACCAACTTTACCTTTCCCTTTATCCTTTTGATATACCAGAATGGGCTTGGGATTCATATATTCTTCTTGTTTTTCCTTTTCAACCAAGAATCTATCCCAACCATCTTCTATTTCGGTTGAGACTTTAGTAACTCTACCTGCCATTCATGATATTTGTCGGTGTGCAGTGGAAAAGACTGTCCAGTTGGCCTGAGCTATTAAATCATCAATTTCCTTAGGTGTGTTGACTGGATATACTACAAGTAATTTTTCTATTTTAATTTTCTTATCTAACTCAATTATTCCTTGCCTTCTGGCCTCAAGTCTTTTATATAATTCATTAGGGATCTCATTTAGGACTTGCATCAAAAACTTTTTATACATATCCATGTGTAGTATAACACTTTCCTCCACTTGTCCTTTCTCATCCTCTGATAGGGTGTCATAGATTTTTCCTATGTTTTTCAATTTTCCTTCGACTGTGATCTCATTCAGCAATATGTCAAAAGGGGCCAAGTCAGTGTCTATCTTCTTCTTCTTTTTGGGGGTCAGCTTTTTCTTAGGTGGGGCTTTCTTGACTGGAGACCTTACAGCTTGTTGCTTCTATCTTGTCCTTCTAGGTGAAGGAGTGGATACCGGTGAGGGGTCTCTTTTCCTAACAACTCTTTTGAAAGTTGTTGGCATGTCTCCTTTTGAGGAGGTATCTACCGGTGATAGATGAGTTTTAGGCTGTTGAGCTGCCAACTCTTCTTCTATTATGCCGGTTTTCTTTATACATCATCTTTTAAGGCTTTTGCTTGCTTGGATCCTTTCCTCATAGATGCCTCAACTTTCTTTACTCTCTTTTTAGATTGAATTTGGCTTTCAATGTGCTCAGCACTACCAAATACTTCTTCCTTTGGTTCATGGGGGGCTTCCAGAAGTGCTTTGGCATAAGTTTCCACTATGTGGTCATCTGTTTCATACCCCATCTCTGTAACCCAGATTGTTCTTGGGATGACTACTTCCATCCAGATCTCATCCTTTTTGATTACAAAACATATATCATCTTTATATTTATTGATAATTTTGTATGATAGTCTGATCATCTTATTCATTTTAACCTTAAGTGCTTGAAAGTACTCATGGATATTCTTTTCTTTGTTTTTACCCATGCTGTTGAATAAGTCAAACAATTGTTTTCCTACCAGTAGGTCAAATCCAAATTCCTTGTTGACTATACCAGGAGCCTATTTGGTTATATGTAGCATTAAGCATACAAGTAAATTTCCAAATTTAAAGGTTCCTTTCTTATCCTTCTTGATTTTTGCCAAATTGTCAATTAACTCATCTTTTAACCATTCACAGATTTTTATTTCCACATTGTTCTTAACCATGTCATAAGCACTCTTTATGCATAAACTAGAAATAGAGTTAAGCCTAGAATCATGCTAACAAATCTAACATTTGTGTCGGTCACATCAGTAACCCTCAATGATCTCTTGTTTCAATTTGCCTATCATATTATTTAGTGATTCCTTTTCATCATTTTCATTTTGCAATTTTTCACAAAGTTCTCTTCTCTTGTTTCTTGTAATAGTAAGATTTTCTTGAAGTGCCTGAATAATGTCTTGAGCTGCTTTTAAATCATCTTCTAATTTGATATTTTTCAACTTCTCTGCATCATAGTCAGTAAGAGCTCCTTCAAGTTGCTTCATCAGATTTTCCATCTTTACCATTGTCAAGATCTTCCTCAAGTTGTTAGGCTTCTGAAAATAGAGGACCAAGTTCTGATACCAATTGCTAGGGTTCCCACAGATACTGAGAGGGGGCGGTGAATCAGTATCTGACCGGTAATGAAATTTTCTTGAAACTGAATATGCAGAATATAAAGTAACAGTATACCGGTATGCAAGAATTAATGCAAATAACAGAATCAAAAGCATCCACATGAAAAGAACACCATAACACAAGATGTTTAATGAGGAAACTCGATGTGGGAAAAACCTCGATGGGATTTGTGACCCACAATATTCACTTACTGGCCAATAAGAGAATATTACTTACAATAGGGGCCTGCACATGCAGGAAGGCCAACTGCCTAGAGCTCACTGCTCAATAAGAAGTCACAATGATTTACAATGAGGATTTACACAAATCCAATATTCTGTACTGCTTTACAATAGCATCTTCAATGCCAGATTTAGTACCGGTTCTTACTCTGTTCTTTACATATACCCTTGACCTATAATTCACACGTTAGGTCTACCTTATAATTTTTAATGCATCTATCCATATATTCCAAATGACTACAATGATCTCTTTTATATACAAGAGTCATTTTACAATTTTCCAAGTCGGCTTACAATAATAAACAAAATATTACATATCAAAAATCTTGTCGGCTTCTGTGCCGGTATACATATTTCCTTTTGCCGGTGCCGGTGTAGATTGATCTTGTGATGCTGGTGCACTATCTTGCCTATGTTATACTTTGCTAGTATAATATCTTTGCCGGTGCCATGGGATTGCAAGGTTGCCTATATAATGCTTTGCCGGTATAATGTCTTGTCGGTGCCATAGGATTGCAAGGTTGCTTGTATAATGCTTTGCCGGTATAATGTCTTTCCGGTGCCATACAATTGCAAGGTTGCCATCAATGACAAAACCTTCAATCACACACAATGTCTCATTGGAGTGTCCACATGCCAACAGAGATGTGCTAAAGTAGGGGCACAAGAATTAGGTGTAAATTGGCACGGTGAAAATTTAAGATGCTACACCTCCATTCTACATGAATTAGGGTTAAAATTACAATATTGTGCTAGGTTTCAGGCCAACTTATTAGCAAAAGTGAATTTAAGTTTTTCTAACTAAAAATTATTTTAATCGAACATATGGTCTATATAGACTCATTATAGATAAGTTATATATGGACCACAACTTTTTCAATTGAAAGTGTCTACTAAATGCATATGTTATATCAGTTTGAGTCTAATTACCAAAAAATGAGGTTTTTCAAAAAAAGATTGATGTTTCAACAACTCATACTCTTATTGTAGAGACCTAAAATTGTCCTGTGTAATTAAATAAATATTTTTATTTATTTAATTATTTATGCCTAATTCTTCTATTAATTAAATAAATCTTAATTTATTTAATTCATTCATTTATCCTCTTCTAGCCTTTTTTCTCATTTCAATAAATAATTTTATTTATTTAAATCATCTTTTTCCTAAATTAAATAAATATCTCATTTATTAATTAAATAAATATTTATTTATTTAATTAATTCGTTATCCTTTTCTACCTATGGCACATGTCATTCATCTCTTAATTCCTACACTACCTACCCTCTCATTATTTTCTTATTTCTTCTACCTACCCTCTAATCCTAGCTGACCATCTATCTTTGACACCTCTAAATCTTATCTCTCCACTTCTTACGATTTCTTCTATATAAGAGGATTCTTCTTTCATTATTAATCCTCCTAAACTCCCAAGCATTCTAATGGTCTTATGCAATCAAGTCTTTTTGCGATCAAGCTATCAACCTAACTTTTGTTCTTTGTTGAGCTCTTGTGCACACATAAAATCTGAGAGCAAATATATCAAGCAAGACCAATGGAGATAGGAAGAATGGAGATTCAAACCGTAGTGTACATGTGATGGTATAATATTTGTGATTCTGTTGATTTGTATTGTCTTAGGTAATCTTCATATGTTATGGTGGATATTTGTTGTTGTTAGGCTAGGGTTTTATTATTGAATCTATTTTACTCTTTCAATATTGTTGTTTCCATTATCCACTTTTCACCATAAACACTTATAAATAATATTTTTTTTCAAATGTAAAAATACCCTTTATAGATCTACAAGTGAATATTAAAAAATATATCTCTTTTCATATTTGATTATTTTTTATATTTTACATTTTTTTTAATTGAAAGTAGGTCATCAAAACTTAAATATAAGATTGATTATCTTGACAAGAAAAAATATGAAAACTTATTTTAATTTTTTTTTAAATTATGATGCACTAGAGAAAAGAATCTATGTCAAGATGATATGATTCTTTTCTAATTTGGATAAATAATGAATTAAAAAGGTGATGGAAAATGGAAAGAATTATATTTAAGGCAACTTTTCAAATTTATTGAAAAATATATATTTATAAAAAGTAGTAAAAAATTATATCCATGCACTAAAGTTTCAAGTTATCAATATACACGAAAAAATATAAAGAAATTAAGGTAAAATTTATTAATGGTGGCTTGTGTGACTTCAGTTTCGACATTTTATCAGCAACTAAATTCTAGTGTTTACTTTATATACAAAACTATACTCAAATAATTTTTTAGTTTTAATAACAATTACAAACTTAAAACACACAAAAGAATATACATTCTATTAGCCTACATCATTTTAAAGTTCAAAACATATATTTCACTTTCTATTGATTCAATTTGAAAAGTTGAATTAGCATTGCCATTTCCTTTATAAAAGTGTGACACGACTTTGTACTTTTACTCATTAAGTATATATGTGCTAACAATATACTATCCATGTGTAGTGGTGAAAAATTAGGGTTTTCACCATAAGATGTATGAAAACCACTATTTTTTTCTTGAGTTTATCATTATATTCAAAAGAGGGAGAATCCAATAGATTCACTCAAAAATTAGCTTATATAAAGATAGAAGATTGATTAGATTGATTTGGAGGTTTCCTCTTTTGTGAGTTAAATTGCTAAATTAAGGTAAAGTGTTGAAAAATGGAAGTAAAACTAAGAAAATAGTGAGCTACAGGTGCAATATTTTTGCATGGACCTAGAGCTGAGAAAAATATACAGATTTGGATCTGATCCTCGAAAAAGATTCCAAAATGTCAAGACTGGTGTTGTCATCACCCTGGTTCTCATACTTTTTCACATGCCAAAGAGGGTTGATTCCTCTCTACAAATAGTGTCGATTCTAATGAGTATAGCTCTGTACTTGTTTCCTCCTTGTGATGCTTTTTTTGTCTCCACATAGAATTAGGGCTTGATGAATACTCAACAAAATGGAATGATAGATGTCTACTTGAATTCTTGAATCTTGACTTTATTGTTGCTCCAAGGATTGAAGAAAGACTGATTAATGCTCAACTTCTCTTGAATGCTTGATTTATTGATCTAATGTGTGTATAATGCATTCGTGAATGTTGCCAATATTCATATAAGAGGAGAAATCCCCCTTTTATACATTCCCATTGGATAAATTGCTAATTTCCAGACATGAGTTGACTAGGAGCAAGAAATCCTGCTCAAATTTGAAATAAAGAAGAGGGGTCAAATAAGGCCCAATTTAGGAGGGACCAGAGCATAGCTCCTTGGTCCTAGACTCCTTTTTAGGACAAGGATAAGATGCCAAATGCATGGGAAAATTAAAAAATAATGCAATTCATGAAGGGTATGAGCATAATTAGGTCGCAATCAGGCCAAGGGGCACAAATGCTAGTGTAGGGACCCAATACAATCAAAATTATACAAGGGTGCAATTTTAGGATGCTACATTTATCCCCCACTTTAGTGGGAGCATGAAGTCCATCATACTATAGATAAAGTACAAAGAGTTCACATTTAAAAATGTTCAGTGCCAAGTCATCGATGAGGAAAGATACCCCAAGCCCCCAATAGACTTTAGGATCTCACAACTTAGATGACAATGTAAAAGGGACATCATGAAGGAAAGTGAGAGAGAACCATCACTGCTCCAAGAGGCAACAAACCAAAGGATAATGATCACAAAACTTAGTAAGAGTAAGAGAACCTTACTAGATTCCACAAACATTAAAGCGATTATGCACACCTCATCAAGAAAAATTTCTTTAAGGTAGGATACACCCAAAAAAGACTAGAAAGTTATCATAATAATAAGCCCCAAGAGACAAAAAACCAATTGATAATGATCAGAACACACAATACATGGGGTGGTTTCGCTTAACTCTGGGGTCAGTATGCTTTTTACGATAAATAATATAGATATTTTATATATATATGGATAGAATTTTCCTCATCCCCCAAAGAAAGAAAAACCACCATGGAAGAAGGGTACATGTGTCTTTTGAGTCAACATGGGAGAGACCAAAAGAGATCTCAACACTTTGCATCATCCTCAAGTAGACAACACTAGGGACAACAAATAGAATAATTGAGAAACAAATAGAAGAAGATCACAAACAAGAAAGAAATATATAGAGAGAGAATATATGCTACTAATGAAGCTGATAAAGCCAGTCATCTTCCCTCCATCTTTCTCATCATTGTTTCAAAGTGGACAACATGCAAGAGGAGCAACATGAAGAATAATAGATAGAGATATCACAAGTTACAAACAAGGACCATGCTCTAATGATGAGTCACTTTGTATGTCACTTGGAGCTAGGATTAATGCTTTAGAAAATCATTTAGATAAAATCATTGTCAAGATCAATATATTCATAGTCATCATCTAAAATATTAGGATCAAAATTTTCATAATTAACAATATTCTCACTTATTTCTTCATCAAGATTAACAAAAATAAGAGCTCTAATAGTAATAGAAATTTAACCATCATCCATTTTAAGCATTTTCATCTTGGAGAATTAGGTTGAACCACTTGGTTAAGAAAAGGTTGAGAAAATGGTAATATGCCAAGAGTTTGTGTCTTCAGGGAAGATTTATTTTGAGAAGCAATTCCACAAGCCGTCACACGACGTCTTCATTGACGTTCTCTTGCATAACAATTTCTTTTAGCTTTAGTTGAAGGTTATGAAGGTTTAGGATTATCAGGCATAGGTTTATTTTCTTCTTTGAAGGAAGGATGCATATGAGAAGGTTTCTTAGGTTGATAAATAGGAGATGCAGGGTGGTTCCCTTTTTAAGATGTAGGAGGTGGAACCACACCATATAAAGGAGGAATAGGAGGCATAGGAAGGATACTAGGTCCATCATGGGGATGAGGAAAAGGTCTATCCTTAGGAGGAATACTATGTTTATCCTTAGAAGGAAGAATTGGTTGATGCTTAGGAGGAAGAACTTTTCTATTCTAGGGAGGAAGAATAGACTCATCCTTAGAAGAAGGAACAAATTATTCCTTAGGAGAAATAATATGTCTATCCTTAGGAGGAGGAGTAGGCTTATCCATAAGAAGAGGCATATGATCATTGGTTGGAGGAAGAATAAGTTTTGTATTTCTAGGTTTGCTCAAGGATAAGGTCATCTCATTCTTTCATTTTTGAAAAGATTGAAAAAGAGGATCACTTTTAGGTTTAAAAGGTTGGAATTATTTGGAGCAAAAATAATCATTACAAACATCTCTTTCCCTAACGATAGGTGTGTACATGCTATGATTAATAGTTATGATCTTTTCATGAAGAGGGAATTTCAAAACTTTATGAACATTAGAAGGGATCAATTTCATGGAAGAGAGCCAAGGATGTCCCAACTTCACATGAAATTGTTCCGATGTAGAAAATATAGAAAAGTTAATATCTAAAGCTTTAGTACCAATCTCAATGGGAAGAAAAATAGAACCAATGGTGGAGCAAGAGAAACCATAAAAAAATTTAATCATCACATCATATTTCTCATATGTCACTTGATGCACTTGTAAGGTATAAATAAATTATTTATTTAGTTATCACATTAACCATACCAGTTGGATAAATGAGCACCCCTCGAGAGGGTATGTCCTTGATTCTCATGTAGTGATATATAATGGGCCATTGGGTGCATCAATAGTCTCACTAGGGTCAAATGTTAATGCATAATTCCACAGGAGGTTCATTTTTATCAATAAGGCTCACCACATTATTAAAATCAACGCTAAGATCTATTAGTATTTTGGATATGTTCATATGGTTTTGGCATTGATGTCAACACCTGTCATCACTTGTCAACAGTTATCAGCACTTGGAGATTTTGGTTATGTTCACTGACAAGTCAGAGACTTATGCATAGTCATCGGTATTTGGTTCACTGGTAGATTATATTGTTCACCGGCACTTGGAATGACTTGGAGACTACTTGGTTATGTAGAAGACATTATTCAATCACCTGGTTTTGGTGATTTGGTTAATTGTTTATTCCGCTTTGCATATTTACTATTACCGGCAAATCGATTCAAGATATGCATCGATAGGAATATCCATTCTAGATCAGCACGTCATGTTATGGAGATGATTTATTATTATTGTAAATGAATTTGAGTTGACATCATGCATCAAATATTGATTTATTTATAATTGAATTTATTGTACTATCTTCTAGTGAGCCGACCTATTCAATTGGTCTTAGGTTATGGTATAAATGTAAGATATCATTTGTGAGATTGAGATGTGATTGAGAAAAGGAATTGTAATAAGGTATATGCAAAAATAAGCAGAGCTATACATGCAGACATGATTTGAAGGTTGAAGGAAGGTTTTGTGAAGGCAATAAAAACTAAACTAGTACTGAATCTAGCATATGAAGATTCTATTTTATGCAGTACATTATCATTTGATTTAACCATCCAATTTTAGTCAGTGTGACATGCATTTTGTAATTGAGAAGTGAGCTCTAGGCAGTTGGCCATTCTACATGTGCAGAATCCATATTGTACACACATACTATCTACAATAGTATCATTTGATTGTGGGTTAGGCTTCCCACTGTGGTTTTTCCCCTTACAGGGTTTCCACATACAAATATTTGTGTTATGTGTTGGGGATGTTGTTGTCTTTCTATTTCATGAATTAACCTTTACTGATACTGCAATTAATTGATAAAATTATCTACCGACAGAAAGTTTGGTTTACCAGTCTTAAGCATTAAGTTTTGGTTAAGTTAATTTTGTTTGAATTTATTGGACAAATGATTCACACCCCCCCTCTCAATTGTCTTTGGGACCTAAAAATTGGTATCAGAGCATAGTCCTCTTTTTGTAGAAGTTTAATAGCTTGAGGAGATCCAATGTCTTCTAACTATTTCAGGATGGATAGACTAAAACTTGATGGAACTAACTACAGCATATGGAAGATCAGGATGGAGACACATTTGAATTGTATTGGTGTAAAGTAGAAAATCGATCGAACCCTAGTTGCTCTCCCCTCTTCCAACTCCAAGGAGAGAGAAGGGAGGTCACTAGGGTTGATCGTTTTCACTTAGGGAGACTTTACATTCAAAAGAGGGGTTGAAACCCAAAAGATCCAATCCCACACAATGCAAAATTGGATTCTAAATGAGTTTCAAGGGTTAAGACAGCAAGGCTACCCTCTTTTGTAAAGAATGTTGATAGAAGAATTAAGCTAGGAATGCATAGAAAGTGAGAAAGATTCGCTTATAAACTGAGATAGGGATATAGGATGAAGCTGCGGACATGGAATTAGCAGTAAAATGTCGATACAGTGCTGTCCTGCAAATTTGAGCAAAAGTTGACGGGACGATGGCACCCGGCGTGCACACGGTCCTCCAAAAAATTCGCGAAATGAAGGGGGATCTATTCGTCTCTACACAAGGATTCCAGATCTTCAATTTCAGCCGCATACCTGCAACCTACACACAGAAAAGCGAAGACGATTGGGGGGTTAGGGATTAGGGGTTTGTCTTTAGGTCAAACCCCGGCTTTGGAATTAACCAAGAAATGAGAAATGTTGTAAATGTAAATGTCTGTAATGTAAAACAAGTACTAATACCTTGTTGTAAGGATGGTTGTATCCTTATGTGCGACAGTATAGATGTTGTTGTATGTTGTATGTTGTAGTAGTATGTAGTAAGTGATCTCCTCTTCAATGGTTGAATCCTTGCCTTGAATGCAACACTTAGCCTTGAATGAAGACTTGGAATGATCAATTGCTTGAAGGAATGTTTGAATGTTTGAATGCTTGAATGTTTGAATGTTTGAGTATCGTTTCCACGCCTTTTTCATCTTCTTTCCTCTTACCCAAAATGAGAGAGGAAAAGTAGTTTATATACTTGCCAATTAGGGTTAATAGACTGATTTTCCCGACCTTAGGCCGACCAGGAAATGTTAATTTCCAATTTGCAAACAAAAAGACCCGAAGTCCCATAGGAGACTGGGCCCAAAATAGGGCCAGGGACCAGGGCGCTGGGCGCTCTGGTCCAACCTCCTGAGATAGCAGGGTGCAAGGAGGATTAGGCTAGGGTGCTTGAAAAATGCAGTTTTTGGTGTCGTGGACAAGTTTCGGGGTCTCCATTCAAGTTCCGTGTTGCGTCGCCATCGTGAAGACCGAAATGCGGTCAAAATTGCAAGTGTCACAATTTTAGGATGCTACATTTAGCCCCCACTTTAGCAGGAGTATGTATTCTCATACTTCCGGTAAAGTACAAGGAAACAACATTGAAAGACTTTTACCACGTCAAGGAGGCAAGACACACCAAGCCCCCAGTGGACTAAGGATCTTATGACTTCGATTGACAAAGTAAAAGGGAAGATCACGAGGGAAAACCATGACTGTTAGTAGTAAGGTTCCCTCACTATGAGTCATGCAAGAGAAATACCAAAAATTTTCAAGGCAAAGCTAAGTTCGCCAAGAAATTTTCAAGTATCTTGAAGGGATAGACAGGGTGTATGCCCCCCTACGTTAAAGCGATCACACATGCCTCAACGGGGGTGATTGTTTTAACGTAGTGATACACAAGAAATGAGAAAGGAAAGGAGCACATTATCGCAAAGATTTAGCCCCCAAGCGTGAGATAAACCCAAGGATAATAGACACAAAACACAAAGCACAAGGTGACTTCGCTTTCCTCGGGGTCAGTATGCTGTATGATAATTCATGTATATATATCATATGTATGTATGCATAATTGTTCTTCATTCCCCAATCAAGGAAGGTCACCTAGAAGAAGGGAACACATGTGTCTTTTGAGTCAACATGAGAGAGACCAAAAGAGATCTCAATGTTTTGCATCGTCCTCAAGTAGACAACACTAAGGACAACAAATAGAAGAATGAGAATAACATATAGAAGAAGTAACAAAAGAGAGGAGGAGAGAGTCTGCTATGCTAATGTAACTAGTCTAGCATGTCATCTACCCCCCGATGTTGCTGATCAATGTTTCGGGAAGGCAGGGAACACGATAGAGGAGGAACATCCAACACAGCAGATGGAGCTATCACAAGATCCAAACAAGGGCTATGTTCATGTTCCAAGCCACATTGTTCTTGTCTAGGAGCTAGGATAAGTGCTTTAGAAATTCGTTAGATAAATGGTTATCAATATCAACAAGTTCATATTCACTATCAGAAGCAAGAGGAGTAACATTTTCATCATGAATAACATCTTCATCTATATCATTATCAAGATTTATAAAAATAGGGTCTTTAACTCGCACAGGATCAAGACCATCATGCATCTTATGGTTAGGAGATTTTGGAGAAAATGGAATAATGCTTGTTGAAGGTGTTTTTGGAGATTGCGAAGTTTGAGAAGTAGCTGCTTGAGCTCTAAGATGACGCTTTCATTAGCGTTTACGTGTAGAATGATTTCCTCTAGTCTTAGTAGGAAGTGGAGAAGATTAAGGAGGAGGATTTTTCTCATCCTTATCATTTGGGTGTTTAGGTTGTGGTCTCTTAGGTTGGATAATAGGAGAAGAAGAAGGTCTCTTCTCTCTATAAAAGGAAGGAGGAGGAACTGCTCCATATAAAGGAGGAATTTTTGGTTTAGGAAGGAGACCAAGTCCATCATGACGAGGAGGTATAGGTCTACTTTTAGAAGGTTTATTAGACATAGACATAGTCACATCCATAGGAATGGGTTGGGAATCTTCTTGAGGAAAGACATTAGTTTTATCTTTCAAAGGAAGAACTTCCTTCTCAAGAACGATAGGAATATCAAGTTTGGGTGTTCTAGGTTCACTTAAAGATAGGATCATATCTGTTTTCCATTTTTGATAAGATTTGAAAAGATGATCACTTCATGGAGGAAGAGATTGGAATTGTTTAGGCCAAAAGTAATCAATAGGAACGCTAGAAGTTCTTTCAGCTGGTTTAAAGAGACTATGATTGACAGTAACAACTTCACCATTATGGGGAAATTTCAAACACTTATGAATAGGAGAAGCAATAGCTTTCATGGAAGATAGCCAAGGATAGCCAAGCTTCACACGAAATTGTTCGGATGAAGGAATAATAGCAAAGTTCATATCAAGGGATTTGTTATGAACTACAATAGGTAATGTAATAGAACCAATTGCAGGAGAAGAAAATGCATCAAATAATTTCACAATCACATCTGTTTTGTCATAGATCACTTGATTCAATTGCAAAGTAAAAAGAAATTCTTCAGTAATAACATTAACCATGCACGAAGGATCAATAAGCACTCCATGGCAAGGTGTATTCTGGACTTTTGCAACTATGTATAAAGGACCATCAGGTGCCCTGATAGTTTCACTAGAATCAAATGTGATGGAAGGTTCTTTAGGGTTTTATTGCTACTCTACAGAGTTAATCACATTCGGAGTCATAGACACAAGACCATCAGATGAGAGAGAGGAATCATTAGTCTCAATCGCATTAGAGGTATGAGAAGGTAATGGATCAGTAAATATCTGAAGATTTTGGTTAGGAGGAGCTACAGATGTGTTGCCTTTATCATTCACTCCAGAAACAAAAATAGTATTATTATCAATCAAATCTTGAATTTTACCTTTTAAAGAAAAACATTTTTCAGTATCATGCCCAGGCTGATGATGAAATTGACAAAAAGATTTGTTATCAAAATAAGATGAAGTAATCTTTGTAGGATCTATTTGCCTTATAGGAGGAAGAGTAAGCACATTTTGTTCCAATAAGTTATTCATAATACTATGCCATGATTCATTCAAAGGAGTATACTTTATTTCTTTCTTGAAAAACTTAGAAATAGGAGGCACACCTGATGCTGCATTCACATTGTTGTTGATGATGTTTTCATTGAATTTGATGGAATCTCTGTTCGGTTTAAACTTCCCAAATGGTTGTTGACTGCTATCACCCTTATCACTCGGAGCCATAGGATGTGATTGTTCCATTTGACTCACAGTCAGTTGATAATTGTGAAGAGTTGCACACAACTGTTGGAAAGAAGTAAACTCAAAAAACAGAAGTTTGTCTCGAATATCTTTTTGTAAATTAGAAATAAAGATTCTTTGAATATCATTGTCAGGCACTAGAAAAGAAATTTGAGCATACAAATGCTTATATCTACTAATGAAATCAGTCACTTTTTCTTTAACACCTTGTTTACAATGCATTAAATCAATCAAAGTAACTTTAGGACTTATATTGTTTTGAAATTGTTGAATGAAAGCATTTGCAAGTTGTTCGAAAGAAGTAATAGAATAAGAAGGCAACAAACAATACCATTGTAGGGCTTTGTCTCTTAATGTTCTAGTAAACAATTTCGCAAGCAACCTTTGGTCATAAGCAAAATCGGTACATATTGTTTGAAAAGTCTTAACATGTGTTAGAGGATCACCTTTACCATTATAAAGCTGCAAATGCCGGATTTCAACATGTTTAGGAGGGATAGCTCGAACAATGTCAAGAGAAAGTGGGCTCGCAACATCAAATGTGGGCACACTAAACTTAGATTGATTCATAGAGGCAATTTGTTGCTGTAAAGAAGAGACAGTTTGTGCAAGATTGTTAATGGTCGCTTCAGTCGAAGAATTCATAGTACATGTGTTAGATTGAGATGGAGGTGTTATGTTATTGAAAGAAGGTAAAGAGTAAGGTGGCGAGACACTATGATAGTTAGTTATAGGAGATGATTGGACAGGAGGAACACTACAAGGAGGAATGGAATGGTTGAACGAATTGCCCCCTTGCATCATATTCATTTGTGGAGATGTAATAGGAACAGTCATTGAAGGAATGAATGAAGAAGTTGGATTGAATGAAGGAATAGGGTTAATTGAAGAGGAAGGATTTCCCCCATGACTGGTAATCATAGGAGGAATGTCTTGTATAGAAGTAGCCATTATGTTTGATGTAAAGGTAGGTATGCTAGCAGTAGAAGTTGTCAAAGGAATGGAATGATTGACTTGAGTGGGAGGTTGTGTATAACCTAAAGTTTCAGCACAACTCTTCATAGGCATCATATTCGAATCCACAATGTGTACAATACCACGCAAAATATCAATTCCATTCTTATCATTTTGAAGCATGTGTTTTAGACCCTCAATTAAAGGAAGAGCTTGACTATCAGGGTATTCTTGAGACATCCATTGTCAAAAATCATCAAATTGGTTATCCAATTTCACAAGTTGTTCTACAGAAACCTCATGGAGAGCTTCGTCATCATTAGGAGGATTAGAGGAATTACCCATGTCCTCGTTAAAAAGGCTATTCAAATTAGGTTCCATCTCCTCAGTAATTAAACCTTGGAAAGACTTAATTCTAAGGCTTCGTCTAACGGGAATAGTGTAAGTAGGGCTTATTGTTGTAAAACTCATACACTAGAGAGGGAGAGAAGATTTTGAATCTTAGAGGTAGCAATTTTCAGTAAAATCAGCCAATATTCTAGATTTAAGCTGTTAAATGCAATCACGACAGTCTCCCAAAATTTCAGAAAAAATGTCCAGGACCGTGGCGCTCGGAGTGCACACGGTCCCTGCAACTTTTTTCAAAATTTGCAGGGATGAAAGTTATGATGATTTTAGAGCTAATCTGAAAAAATTGAGTGATTTTACGATCTGTAGATAGGCCAAATTAAAGTTGCAATTTCAAAATTGAACCCTATAAGGATTGTCGAAAAATGCAAAAATTTGAATTTTGAAAAAGAGAGGGAAACTGAAATTTTGAATTTTATGATTTTAGAGGGAATACCAAAAGCAATGCAAGTTTTGAAATTCAAAAGTTGACTCAATTTCACGCAAAATTCAATTTTGAAAGTAGAAATCAAAGTTGTTGTAATTAAGCACTTAATTTCAAAAGTCACAAATTGCAAGAATTTGAATAAAGCACTGAAATTTCGAATGAATGCAAACACACTTTTCAGATTTAGGACAGTAAGAACACAATTTTGACACAAAATTTCAATTTCAACAATTTTTGAATCATTAGAAGCCCTAAACCAAGCAATCACAAGACCAACTTTGACTGTAAATTTGAAAGTGTTAGATTTGATAAAATCAGCCAAAATTCTGGATTTTAGCAGAAAAATACAGTAAAATCTAGCTCCCGAAATTTCGGAAAAAATGTCGGGGACAATGGTGCTCGGAGTGCACATGGTCCTCGCAACTTTTTTCCAAATTTTCAGGGATGAAAGATATTGTGATTTTATTGCGGAATCCAAAGTTACAGCTGATTTAGAGATGTTTTGATCAGTGAAATTATCGGACAAAGGTTGAATCAAGAGGGTTTCAAAAATTAGGGTTTTGACACTTAACCACTTAATTTTCAAAATTAAAGCACAGATATGAATTAATAATTTGTAATAGAAAGGTAGATCTGAAACAAGCATTAACAATTAAATATTTCACAAGTTCAATTACCAAAAAGAAAATTTTATGGTTTTTATGCAATCAACCTCTAAAATTTGCAAAAGATCAAACATGGAAATGTAATCAAGGAATCAAATTTTTAGATCTAGCCATGAATAATTAGAAAGGATGTTCACATCAGGTTCACCAAAACGTAAAGCGGAAAATCGATCGAACCCTAGTTGCTCTCCCCTCTTCCAACTCCAAGGAGAGAGAAGGGAGGTCACTAGGGTTGATGGTTTTCACTTAGGGAGACTTTACATTCAAAAGAGGGGTTGAAACCCAAAAGATCCAATCCCACACAATGCAATATTGGATTCTAAATGAGTTTCAAGGGTTAAGACAGCAAGGCTACCCTCTTTTGTAAAGAATGTTGATAGAAGAATTAAGCTAGGAATGCATAGAAAGTGAGAAAGATTCACTTATAAACTGAGATAGGGATATAGGATGAAGCTGCGGACGTGGAATTAGCAGTAAAATGTCGATACGGCGCTGTCCTACAAATTTGAGCAAAAGTTGACGGGACGATGGCGCTCGGCGTGCACACGGTCCTCCAAAAAATCCGCGAAATGAAGGTGGATCTGTTCGTCTCTGCACAAGGATTCCAGATCTTCAATTTCAGCCGCGTACCTGCAACCTACACACAAAAAAGTGAAGACAATTGGGGGGTTAGGGATTAGGGGTTTGCCTTTAGGTCAAACCCCGGTTTTGGAATTAACCAAGAAATGAGAAATGATGTAAATGTAAATGTCTGTAATGTAAAACAAGTACTAATACCTTGTTGTAAGGATGTTTGTATCGTTATGTGTGAAGGTATAGATGTTGTTGTATGTTGTATGTTGTAGTAGTATGTAGTAAGTGATCTCCTCTTCAATGGTTGAATCCTTGCCTTGAATGCAACACTTAGCCTTGAATGGAGACTTGGAATGATCAATTGCTTGAAGGAATGTTTGAATGCTTGAATGCTTGAATGTTTGAATGTTTGAGTATCGTTTCCATGCCTTTTCCATCTTCTTTCCTCTTACCCAAAATGAGAGAGGAAAAGTAGTTTATATACTTGCCAATTAGGGTTAATAGACTGATTTTCCTGACCTTAGGTCGACCAAGAAATGTTAATTTCCAATTTGCAAACAAAAAGACCCGAAGTCCCATAGGAGACCGGGCCCAAAATAGGGCCAGGGACCAGGGCGCTGGGTGCCCTGGTCCTGAAGGACCAGGGCGCTGGGCGCTCTGGTCCCACCTCTTGAGACAGCAGGGTGCAAGGAGGATCAGGCCAGGGTGCTTGAAAAATGCAGTTTTTGGTGTCGTGGACAAGTTTCGGGGTCTCCATTCAGGTTCCGTGTTGCGTCGCCATCGTGAAGACCGAAATGCAGTCGAAATTGCAAGTGTCACAATTTTAGGACACTACAATTGGAAAGGGCATATGGGATGTTACAAAGAATGGCTATACTGCTCCTACTCATGGTCATCCTAATCCACCTAACTTGGCTAAAGATGAGGAAAATGATTGCAAAGCAAGAGACAGACTTTTGAGTGCATTATCAGATCAACAAGTCATGGGATTATCAGACAAATCTACTAATAAAGCTATTTGGGACAAACTAGAAACATTGAATGAAAGAGATTCCATAGTCAAAATTGCAAAACTTGAATGCTTCCAGGTTAGGTATGAAAGTCTAAAAATGGAAGAAGAAGAAAGAATTTCTGCTTTTATGGAAAGAGTAACTAAAATTGTTTTGGGTATACAATGTTGTGGAGGAACCTTAAGTGAAGATGAGATTGTTTCTAATGTTTTAAGAGCTTTGCCACCAACATATAAAATGAAAGTTATTGCTATAAATGAATTGAGAACAATGCCTAAAATATCAGTATCTAGAGACACTTTGGTTGGAAAACTTTAAGCTTTTGAACTTGAGGAATTTGGTCTTATTACTACCATTAAGACAAATCTAGCTTTCAAGGCATCATCATCAACTACAACATCATCATAATAATCTAATAAATCTAATTGGAAAGCCTTCTATGCAAGAGAACTTGAAGAAAGTGGGAGAGAAAATGAAGAACTTGAAGCACCATTTGCAAGGAAAATGCCTAAAGGTCCAATTGGAAGTAAGTATGAAGGTAAATCACCCTTTAAATGTTTTAACTATAATAAGATTAGTCATATGGCTTCTAGATATCTTGATAGACATGCAAGATTAAGAGAAGAAGCTAAAAGAACATATAAGCCTAACCCTGACTATTGGAAATAAAAGTTTAAGAAGAATAGAGACAAATCTTGTTATTATGTTGATGAAGGAGTTACTGATGATTCTGATGAGGATCCAACAGATAATGGATGGGCCTTTGTCGCTATAATAGAAGATCAACTGACACCTACTATTCAACTAGTAGAGTAGGCCCTAACAGCTAAAGTTGAAGATAAGGATGAATGGATTATTGGTTCAGGATGTTCACATCACATGAATGGTGATAAGAGTAAATCCTTAACCTTTCTAGAATACAATGGATGTCTAATAAGATTTGGATATGATAAAGCTTGTTTGATCAAAGGAAAAGACACTATATCTTTTGATGGTAAGCACAATACTGATAATGTTTACTATGTTGAAGGTTTGAAGTATAATCTTTTGAGTGTTGGTCAATTAGTTGAGAAAGGATTTCAGTTACAATTCAAGAATGGTAAATGCAAAATCTTAAACACAATTGGTTTGGAAATTGCAATTGGTAATCAGACTAGAGGTAATATCTTTCATTTGAACAACAATGAGAAAGCATGTTTGATTGCACATATTGATGAAAGTTGGTTATGGTATAAGAGGCTTTGTCATGTAAATTTTGATTGCATTGTGAAAATCAGTACTACTAAGGCGGTAAGAGATTTATCTAAGATTGTTAAACCTCACAATCTGGTATGAATGTCAATTTGGAAAGAAAGTTACAAAAACTTCCAAGAGTATGCCAGAAAAATATAACAATGTTTTTGATTTAATTCATACTGATCTATGTGGTCCAAAAAGAACTAGAAGTATACAAGGAGATAGATATTTTATGCTAATCATTGATGAATATTATAGAATGTGTTGGGTTACTTTTCTCAAGGAGAAATCTGAAGCATTTGGGAAATTCAAACTATTCAAGGTGATGGTAGAAAATGAAACCGACAAGAAAATCAAATGTTTGAGATTAGATCAAGGAGGTGAATTCACATCTAAGGAATTTAATACATTCTGTGAAGTGAATGGGATCAGAAGACAGTTATCAGCACCCCGGACAGCCCATCAGAATGGAATTGTGGAAAGGAAAAACAAAACTATCTTGGATGCAACCAGAAGTATGAGATCAAAAGAAAATCTACCTCATATATAATAGAGAGAAGTGATCAATACAACTATTTACACATTCAACAAAGTTCACATGAGAGGGGGTGAACTCACAAAGCTAGTTCCCACTTTTTGGTACATCCTGATTTTTGCTGAAATCATACATTTTTTAGAAAACATAATGATTTAAGCTTTAAGAGGTCCAATTTTAAGTAATTAATTAAAGAGAGTTAAATCAAAGGCTCTTAGATCAAAATTTCTTGGATAGAACCTCTCTACTTCTAAATCATACTTTCAATTGAGTCTCCTTTACATCTATCAAATGCTGATAAAAAACTAATTTTACATTAGCTTTTGGGGGGTCAAATTAATTCATTTAAAAGTTTTGTTTTTTTAAGTATTTAGTCCTTATTATAAGCTTTCCAAATAGTATAACTTTTAATATATTTAATTTCATTAATATATTTTTATTTTATTTCTTATGAATGTAGGTTTTTCACTGAACACAAACTTCTTTGTTCAATGCATTGGGAAAAATAGTAAACTAATTCAAAAAAAATTTGAAAAATATCTATGCCCTAGGTATTGATGTTTTCTTTCTAACAAAAAAAAGAAAATTGAATTTTGATATATATAGAACAGGTTATGTGTTCAAACGTACACCTATATCTAAATTATAATTAGTCAAACTTCAAAACTTAATAAAATGAAAAATATTCAACATATCACTATCAAACCAACTGCATGCCCTGGGTATTGATTTCACAAACCAAAATTCAAAAGAATTTAGTTTTTATCATTTATAGAAAAAAAATTATGCATTTCGGGATACACATCACTCTTAAAAAATGTTGTTTGCTGTAAAAATTTACTTTTTGAGGGAGATGGAAAAATCAATAAAATTTTAATCAAACAAATTTGAAAAAAATATATTTATAATCTACAAACAAGATGTTAAAAATCACTAGTTTATATCATCTTCAAATTTTTAACGGTTTAAAAGTTATAAGTATCAGAAATTGAAAGTTTTTTTCAAAATAGTCATATAAGTGTCAAAGTTGGTCAAAAAGTGGGAACCAGTATTGTGAGTTCACCCGAGGTGAAACTGATAAGACCCTTCGTGACCTATGGTTTGGTAATACTCCTACTCTTAAATATTTCAGAATATTTGGAAATACATTCTATATTAGAAGAGATGAGTATATTGGCAAATTTGATCCTAGAAGTGATGAAGGAATATTTCTTGGTTATTCATCTAAGAGCAAGGCATATAGATGTTTTCACAAGAGATTGTAGAAAATTGTTGAGAGTGCAAATGTGAAGATTCATGAACAGTTTAGAGGAAATTCAAGGTACACAGACTTTGAACCGGCAATAGAGATAATCACCAATGAACCTATTATGAATACATTGGTACATAATGGTGATCCAGTGACACTGACATCATCTAAGGATTCAACAATCACTGAAGAACAACAACAAGTAAAAACACCCCGGTATGAAAGATTGAACCACTCTAAAGATCAGATAATTGGAAACAAATTTCAAGGAGTTACGACTAGAGCAAGATTGGCAAATGAAGAGGTATGTCTTATTTCTCAAATTGAACCTACATCAATAAATGAGGCATGTGAAGATAAATATTAGATTAAAGCTATGGGAGACGAATTGAAACAAATTGAAAGAAATAACACTTGGTCATTAGTTCCCTAGCCTAAAGACAAAATGTAATTGGAACTAAATGGGTTTTCAGAAATAAACTTAATGAAGATGGTAAGGTAATCAGAAACAAAGCAAGATTAGTGTGTAAGGGATATTCATAGAAAGAAGGAATTGATTACAATGAAACCTTTGCACCAGTAGCTAGAATTGAGGCAGCCAGACTTTTATTGGCTTTTGCAACACACAAGAAATACAAAGTATATTTAATGGATGTTAAATGTGCATTTTTGAATGGAGATCTTGAAGAAGAAGTTTATATTGAACAACCTGATAAATTTTCTTTGACAGAGAACAAAGACATGGTCTGTAGGTTAAGGAATGCTTTATATGGACTGAAACAAGCTCCTAGAGCTTGGTGTGCTAGATTGGACAAATATCTTATGAAGCTTGGATATACTAAAGGTAATCCTGACAGCAATCTATACTACAAAGTGACTAATGATGACATCTTGGTTATTGAAGTTTTTGTTGATGATATAATCTTTGGAGGAGAAGATGGATTGTGTAAAGACTTTTCTAACAAAATGTAGCAAGAATTTCAAATGTCTATGATTGGAGAGATAAAATTCTTTTTAGGATTGCAGATTTCACAGATTGATAAAGGTATATTCCTATGTCAATCTGATTACTTGAAGGAATTACTAAAGAAATTTGGCATGGAAAACTATAAACTAGTATGCACACCTATGACTACAACTGATAAATTATCCTTGAAGGATGAATCGAAACCTGTTAATCTGACTACATACAAGTCTATGATAGGAGGTTTACTATATTTGACACAAACAAGACCTGATATTATGAATTATGTATGTATTGTTTCAAGATTTCAGCGTAATCCTAAAGAAAATCATGAATTAGTAGTGAAAAGGAATTTTTAGTGCCTACAAAGCACTACAAATCTCGGTTTATGGTATCCTAGAGATGAAAATTTTGACTTATGTGCATACACTGATGATAATTGGGTAGGAGATGTGGATAATAGAAAAAGAACCACCATCGGAGCATTTTTTCTTGGTAGTAGAATAATTTCATGGTAGAGAAAAAAATAGAGTTGTACAAGTCTATCAACAACAGAATCAGAATATGTTGTAGCAGCAACTAACCGTACACAGGTATTATGGATCAAACAAATGTTGAAGGACATAAAGGTAAAATGCAAGGAACCTATAATTATTTACTATGATAATATGGCAGCAATTGATATATCAAAGAACCGAGTATTTCACTCTAAAACTAAACATGTTTCTATGAAATTCAATTTTCTAAAGGAGAATGTTGAAGCAAAAGAAGTGAAATTGGTTTATGTGAATACTAAAGAGTAGATTGCAGATATTTTTACAAAGCCTTTTCCTAAGGAGACTTTTGAATATCTTAGAGAGCAACTTGGAGTCCTACCCCCACTGGTAGAGACTTAGATAGTTGATGTTTGTCATCAACTGGCAGAATTAATAGAGAAATCTTTTATTCCAGCATTGATTAGGAGGGTTACTTCTCAGGGGGAATAGTAGGTATATTGAATGAGTTGGTATTTTTAATTTAATCTGGTTTTTGTAATGTTTTGGCATTTGATGTCAAAGGGGGAGTGATTGATATGGAAAAACACATTATCCCTTGGGGGAGAGATTGTTACTTTAAGGAGAGATTTTTGGAGAGATTGATTACTCTCTATATCTGTATTTTGATTTCTTGTTAATGATCTCTTTGGGAGATTGTTGGTTTTTGGTTTTTGGCATTTCTGTTTTGGCACTTTGAAGGTTTTTCCATCGTGTTGCCATCAATGCCAAAGAGGGAGATTGTTGGTATTTTGGATATGTTGATATGTTTTTGTCATTGATGTCAACACCTGCCATCACTTCTCAACACTTATCAGCACTTGGAGATTTTGGTTATGTTCACCGACAAGTCAGAGACTTATGTACAGTCATCGGTATTTGGTTCACTGACAGATTATATTGTTCACCGACACTTGGACTGACTTGGAGACTACTTGGTTATGTCAAAGAAATTATTTGATCACTTGGTTTTGGCGATTTGGTCAATTGTTTATTTGGGTTTGCATATTTTTTGTTACCGACAAATAGGTCCAGGATATGCACTGACAGACATATCTATTCCAGATCAGCATGACATGTTATGGAGATGATTTATTTGTAATTTATTTTATTGTAATGTATTTTAGTGAGCTGACCTATTCAATTGGTCTTAGGTTATGGTATAAATGTAAGATCTCATCTATGAGATTGAGATGTGATTGAGAAAAGGAATTAAGGTATATGCAAAAATAAGCAGAGCTATACACACAGACATCATTTGAAGGTTGAAGGAAGGTTTTGTGAAGGCAATAAGAACTAAACTGGTACTGAATCCAACATATGAAGATGCTATTTTATGCAGTATATTATCATTGGATTTAACCATCCAATTGTAGTCAGTGTGACTCTCATTTTTTAATTGAGGAGTGAGCTCTAGGCAGCTGGCGTTTCGGCATGTGTAGAATCCATATTGTACACACATACTATCTGTAGTAGTATCATTTGATTATGGGTAAGGCTTCCCACCGTAGTTTTTCCCCTTAAAGGGTTTCCATGTACAAATATGTGTGTTATGTGTTGTGGATGTTGTTGTCTTTATGTTTCATGCATTAATCGTTACCAGTACTGCAATTAACTGATAAAACTGTTTACCGGCAAAAAGTTTGGTTTATCGGTCTTAAGCATTAAGTTTTGGTTAAGTTAATTTTATTTGAATTTATTGGACAACTGATTCACCCTCCCTCTCAGTTGTCTCCGAGACCTAACAAGATCATTGGGAGAGAAGGCAAAACAATTAGTCTCAATCACATTAGTGGAATGGGAAGGTAGAGGATCAGTGAAAATTTTAAGATTTGGATTAGGAAGAGCTACTTATTTATTTTGTTTATCATTCACACCAGCCATAGACATGGTATTGTTAACAGTCAATATTTGAATCTTACTTCTCACGGAATAACACTTTTCAGTATCATGACCAAGTTGACGATGGTATTGGAAAAAGAATTTGGCATCATAAGAAGGTGCCGAAGGATTAGTTGATTCAATTTGTTTAATAAGGGGAAGTTTTACAATATTACTTTGTAACAATTGGGACATAATACTATACAAAGATTCATTAGGAGGAGTGAATTCATTTCTAAATTATTTGGACAAAGGAGGCAGATGTGTTGCGGCTGCTACTTGAGTGTTGTTGTTGTCATTGAACTTGATGAATCCCTTATTCAGTTTGAACTTCCTTAATGGTTTTTAAGAACTTTCACTTTTATCATTCGGATCCATTGAAGATGATTGTTCCAATTGAATCATGGTATGGTGATAATTGGGAAGTGTTGCACACAACTGCATAAAGGAAGTAAACTTAGAAAAGAGAAGTTTATCCCTAATATTGTTTTGTAAATTAGAAATAAAAATTCTTTGAATACCTTGACTTGGCACTAGAAAAGAAATATGAGGATACAAATGCTTACATCTATGAATAAAATCAATCAAAGTAAACTTAGGACCAATATTATTGTGAAATTGTTGAATAAAAGTATTAGGCAATTATTGAAAAGAAGTAATAGAATGAGGAAACAAAGAACAATACCATTGCAAAGCTTTATCTCTTAGTGTTCTAGTATATAATTTAGGAAAAAATCTTTGGTCATGAACAAAGTCACTACCCAAAGTTTGAAATGTTTTCACATGAGTCAAGGGATCACCTTTTCTATTATAAAGATACAATTGAGGAACTTATACATGTTTAGGACAGACAACTCAAACAATGTCATTAGATAATGGGCTCGCTATATCAAATGTGGGAACATTATAGTTAGATTGGTTCGTGGAAGTGATTTGTTGTTGTAAGGAAGACACTATTTAGGCTAAATTATTGATGGTAGGTTTAGTGGATGGACTGAAAATGGACATTTTAGATTGAGAAGGAGAAGTAACATTATTGAATGAAGGAGGAGCTTGAGAATAAGGAAGTGGGACACTATTGTAGGTAGGTATTAGAGACAATTGGGTAGCATATGGAAGACTTGTAGGAGGAGGTATGAAGTGATTATGATTAGAGGAGTTGCCTCCTTGACTAACATTTGTAGGTATGATATTTTGTGTAGAGGTATCCATGAGGTTGGATGCAAAAGTAGTAACACTAGCCATAGGAGTAGTTATAGGAGTTGATTGATTAACTTGACTAGGAGGTTATGTATAACCAAGGACTTCAACACAACTCTTAATAGGCATAATATTAGTATCAACAATATGAGTAATACCACGCAACACATCAACACAAAGTTTATCACTTTTAATTATTTTGTTTAATCCTTCAATTAATGGTAGAGATTCACTCTCTAGGTATTGTTGACTCATCCATTGTTGAAGATTTTCAAATTGATTATAAATCTTCTCCAATTGGTCAGTGAAAACCCTAGTTAGTGATTCATCTACATCATGAGAATTATGTAAAGAATGAAGATAAAGGACATCATCTGTAGGATTGATAGAACCATCAATATCCTCATGGAACAAGTTATCCAAATTAGTCTCCATCTCCTCGATAATTAAACCTTAGGAAGCCTTAATTATATAACTTAATCTCATGGGAATAATATAGGTTGGACTAATAGTGGTAAAACTCATGCACTTAGGGAGGAAAAATGGAAATTTAGAATTTGAGATTTTTAACATTGAAATTTGCAAAATAATAGAATAATGAAAAATCTTAAAAAAATGATTACTCAATTAAAAAAAAAGATTGAAAAGATAATTATGAAAAATTATGCAACCCCCTAGGAAATTTAAAATTAAAATTAAGGCTTTGCTAAAATAACCTCTTAATTTAAATTTAAAATTATCCACTACGAGATGTTAAATTAGCCAATATAATTTAAATATAAAATTAGGGCTTTATGAAAATAACCTCTTAATTTTAAAATTAAAATTTAAAATTAGATCTAAGGTTAAATTTTAGAAATTAAAATAATTAGTCCAAGATTGAAAAATGCACAAGGTTAATTTAAATTTAAAAGTTAGGGCTCTTTTACTTTACTACTTAATTTTAAAATTTAAATTTGCAATTTTATCCATGATTACAATTTTGAATTTGAGGGAGCTGAATGCTAATAAATTCAAAATTTAATCAACCCACAAGCTTAATTTTTTAAAATTTTAAAAATAATTAAGGTTTTTTAAATTAACCACTTACTTTTATAAATTTAATTGGAAATTAATCTTGCAAGTGAAAATTTGAATTTTTGAAATTAAAAGACACTTACATCTAAAATAATTAATCCAAATTAAGCAACTCACAAGCTCGATTTTAAATTTTAAATTTAGGGTTTTAGTAAAATTAAACTCTAAATTTTTTAAATTTGTAAGGAAATAAAAAATGTAAAGGAAAACATGAATTTTAATTTGCATACACATTCAAATCTGAGAATGTAAATCATAATGAAAGGTTTAAGGAGTCGTGTTCATGAAAATGTAGTGGTGAAAAATTAGGGTTTCCACCATTAGATGTATGAAAACCACTAAATTTTGCTTGAGTTGACCATTACATTCAAAGTAGGGAGAATATAGTACATTCAGTAAAAAATCAACCAAAATTAAGACTGAATACTGATTGGAGTGATATGGGGGTTTCCTCTTTTTTGAGTTGAAATGTTGAAGTAAGGTAAAGTGTTGAAAAATGAAAGTAAAACTGAGAAAACAATGAGCTATAGGCATAGGATTTTTGCATGCATTAGGATCTGAGCAGAATATGCATATTTAGATCTGATCCTCTAAATACATCCAAAAATGTGAGGACTAGTATTCCCATCACCTTGGTCATCCTACTTTTTTGCACACTAATGGGTTGATTCATCTCTGAAAATAGTGCCTATTCTAAGGAGTACAACTTTGTATTTGTTTCCTCCATGTGAAGTTTTGTTTTTCTCCACATATAATTAGGGCTTGATGAAGTCTTCAACAAAATGGAATGAAAGATGTCTACTTCAATTCTTGAATCTTGACTTTATTATTGCTCCAAGGCTTGAAGCAACAATGATTAATGGTCAACTTCTCTTGAATGCTTGATTGTTTGATCTAATGTGTGTATAATGTATGTACAAATGCTTGTGGGTGTTAAAATAATAGGGGATATCTTTCTTTTATACTTTCCCATTGGAGAAATTGTTAATTTATCAACATGATCAGACAAGGAGCAAGAAATCCTACTCAAATTTGAAATAGAGAAGAGGGGTCAAATGGGGCCCAATTTAGGAGAGATCATAGCATGGCCTGTAGTCCTATCCATTTCTAGGGCTAGGATAAGATGCCAAATACATGGGAAAAGTAAAAAGTAATGCAATTCATGAGGAGTACAAGCATAATCAGGTACCAATAAGGAAAAGGGGCGCAAACACTTAGGTAGGGAGGCAATGTTGTCAAAATTGTACAAGGGTGCAATTTTAGGATGCCACACCATGTCAACTGTCTATTTTTATATATGCAAAACTGCATCTATGGAGCACTATAGAGCTACCTATATTTTTTATGTAACCTTCTTCATGCTAGGGTATTTAAGCATTCTCCTCTTATAGGAGACTAATCACTTACATCGAATTGGATTATTAGTACCAAGGAAATTAATAATGACACTCTCTACCTCTACTCTGGTTAGATACTTTGTTAGGCACTCTTATCCTAAGCTTTTGCAATCCCTTAAAGTTTTCTACTAATTTTAATTAAGAGATAGAACAATATAAATAAGGGGTCACGTATATTATTGTCTTCTTTGGCATCTTGCATGCAATAATAAGCATTCTATTATCTTTCAAACTTTAACTAGATTCTAGAATATGTTTCTTCATCTATTCTATTTCTAACTTGGATGTATATTAATATGTCTTATCAAATAATTTAAAGCCAAATCTCGTAAGGGTTTGTAAAGGTGTAATTACATTGCACTATTAAATTAAGCTACGTGTACAAGCTATATAAAAAATAAATTTCCTATTCTATTAATTTAGAGCCTCTATTTAAACTTTAGCTCTGACAAAGATGTAATCTTTGCATAATCAAGAATGAAAATAATATTTTTCTTTTTGTTATAGGAAAACATGGAAGCAAACTTAATAGAACCGCTCAATAATATGAGAACATGACCTGGTTAATGCATCAATAGAATGATTTCCAATGGCTTCCCTTCTAGAATGACTAACACCCACTACTCCCTTCTCAACACCTACCATTTTGTTAATGCAAGAGTAGCACAAGGCAATTGAAGCTTAAGATTTTGTTCCAGAGAAAATAAATATTCTAATTCCTATGAATTCTTCAAAATCAAGTTTTGTCATCCCCCTTAAATACTTTACAACACCATAATATATCTTCTAGAATTCAAGACTTACTATCTCTTGATTAAATAAAATGGTTAGGCACATCGAATTAATTTGCCAACAATTTGATTTTCATTTCACTCTAATTAACCGAACATGCCACATTTTTGCCCTTTCTTACTATAGTTAGTGATCAACTTTGCATAGTTTGCGTGTGATTTTCTAATTATCTTCTCCAACATATGCCAATTATCCCATTGTATGAGGTAAATAAATTGTATTAGGGTGAAGCTATGTTTTAGTATAAACTTGTTCATAGAGCATAGCTCAAAAATTAGTAACATGCTTTACTAAGCCATGCAATTGATGAGTTAGGTATCTTAAAGTAATCTTTTACTTATACATACATATATAATACATAGCTATCTATATAGGTATGTATGTATGTGCATCATTTTAACTATGTATACACACACATATTTGTAACCTATATACATATATTATTTATATAAATATGTATATGTAAAATTATATTTTAATTATATTATTTTATTAAGTTCACAAAAGTGTGTAGGGGAAAAAGTGAGACTATGTATGGAAACCCTAATCCCACTCTCATACACACTCATGGAATACGAAAGAGCCTAGGGAGGTAACACACTTTAGCTACTTCCTATGAGAAAGAGAGAGTCGTGGATTAACTCTTAAGGTTTATATTGCCTTGCTGCAAATGAGAGAGATGAATGATTCAAAAAGCCATTTAACCTAAAGTGAAAGTAAGCAAGCAAACCCTAATCTAGAAATAGAGAACAAAAAAAAATTGATAAACTACTGGAAAGTATAGATTAGGAAGAAAAATTAGCAGTGCACCTGTGTCTCAAATCTGAGCCAAAATGTCTAGCATTATGGTGCCATTCCACTTTCTTGATTCTACAAGTCTGAAGATACAACTCATAGGATGGGATTTGAGATCTGTAAACTATTGGACTGACAAATCCTGCTGAAAATAGGCAGGATGAGAGGACCACGCCTCTATCTTGGGAAGGACTAGGGTGCCATGCCCTTATCCTAAGGGTTTTTTCTAAGATTTGAACCCTAGGACAACCTCTGTGTGCTCTATCAGTCTTGTAACTTCCAATGACGCTCGGATCTGAACTTGTACCTATAGCTAAAAAATAGGGTTTTGGGTGGCTATATAGGGTTTTTCCTTAGTCAAACCCTTGTTTTGGTGATTCCCACCTCAACAAATAGCTAATAATGTATTGAAAATTTGTGTGCTAGAACCTTGTGTGTATACAAGATCCTGAAATGAATGCAAATAATTTAGAGCAACCCTAAAGAGTAAACCATAAAATGCTTATAATTGACAAAGTAAATACTTTAAATCCATGACTCAAAGTGATCTAAAGCATGAATATGAATAAAAATGAAGCTCATACAAAGACATGAAAACAACATGAAACCATAGAAAACCCCAAGGGAGAGGTACAAGCCAATCTTCAGTTAGTGATCTTCTATTTCTTTCCTATATCTCCAAAAGCCCCCAATTGATGAAATGATACTTGATGAATGTTTGATGGATGAATTTTGAATGTTGTTGAAGACTCCAAAGATACACTCTTTTACTAAAAATAAGGCTCTTTATGCTCTAAAAACCTACTCTTAGATTCTTAGAAGAAGACCCCTTCAAATGAAGAAAGAGAGCTCTTAAGTATGCAACCCTAGATCTTAATTTTGACTTAATTTCATCTTTAGGCTGACCTAGGATTTAAATTTCCCATGAATATTTTGGGGTTAAGCATTATAATATCAGAGAATTATGCTCCCAAAATTTCGAGAAAAAAGTCGAGGACCATGTGCACTTTGCACATGGTCCAACCAACATTTCACCAAATGTTTAGGGTCATTAGATATGATGATATTAGAACAAATCCCAAAGTTACAACTGATTTCGAGGTGTTTTGATATGTGAAATTGGGCCTTAAAAGTTGAAATAGCACATAATTAGGGTTTATGATTTAATGATTTATTGAAGGAATAAAAAGGGGCACACTTAGGATAAAGGGCCCAATTTTATAACATGTGAAGAGGTGAAATATGAATTTAGAATTAATTAAATTAATTAATTAAATGCTTAAATGGAAATTACAATGCAAGATGCAAACACACTAAGGTGGGTGATAAACTAAGTGTGGAATTGTATGACCCTGAGAAGGGTGTAAAATTTATGACACTACATTTATCCCCCATTTAGCGGTCATATGACAGTACGCGCATATGCAAGCTAAAGTACAAAAAAATAAACATTCATGAAAAAGGATAAATCCACAAGTTGTCGGACGAAGCCCCCAATGGTATCTACAGTACACAGTTAGGAATCGTACCCTACAAAACCACATGTTAGATAAAATCACAAAATCACCTAAATGATTACTAAGGAAGGTGATGAAAATTTGAGGGTAGCTATATGCCCCCCTATTTCAACTTGCTAATTTTAGTGAGTTGAAATAAGGTATCATGTTTACCACATCAATTGTGATAAAATATTGATGAAACAAGTTCACAACAAGGCTTGATTGTACATCCAAGTGCTTTATGGAGCCAATATGGAGCAAGAGGGCAAATTCACAATTCTAATGCCACCTATGGTGCAAAAATTGGAGCTGTCTAGCTCAACATATGATAGATTGAAGGAAAAGTGCAAAAATTAGGGTTTTTAACTTAAAAGCATAAAATAAAAAAGTGCATAACTCATAAATATGAAAGTGACATATTCATTTGTCACTTTTTGACTTTTTAGCACTATTCACTACAAAGGAGCCCACTTATTAGCCATCATGCCTCGACGCCAACCTGAGTGACCTATGCGGATGGAGATCCTACGTCGGTTTGTACTCATTGACTTACCATTAGATGAGGTGAGTTGACTTGTCTTTGAATTTTTATGTTTGCACTAAATTTGATGTTAATCAATGATGTCATCACCAAGATCATGCTTGTGCCCCTTGTTCAGGCACCATGGTTTCCTAGGGCGCCCTGGTCTTCCATGGGTGCCTTGGTCCCATGAGGGCACCCTAATCCTCCTAACGCACCTTGGTCCCACTTGGGTGCCCTGGTCCCAGTGGGGCACCCTGGTCCACTTAGGGTACCCTAGTCCCAGTTCGGGGTGACCAAAGGGTGCATGAGATCAAGAGTCAAATAGATAGAATAGATTGACGATGTTTTATGTTGGCTGATTATAATCAGTGATAGATTACTGATGATTTGATGTTTTTATTTATAGATTCTTTGATACATTTGTGAGCACACTGTCGATCTCACCTTCCGGAGCCTTCAGAATCTAATTTTGAGGCTTACACTAGAGGAGAGAGAGTTGCTTCACATTGTAGGCCTATGGTATATGATGACTATGCCCACCATCACGTTTCATCCTACGATGTTGATGGCATTGATGGAGAGGTGGGATGAACATACCTCGACATTCCTCATACCTATGGCAAAGATGACGGTTTCCCTTAAGGATGTATACTGTATTTTGTGCCTTCCCATCAAGGGAGAGACCATTAGATATCAAGTCGATCTCTTTGTTACCGAGTACAAAAGGGAGTAGGTCTACTATATAGGGAGAGTGATGCCCAACGAGATGAGGGGCTGCATCATGGTCAGTTGAATTGTACACCCTGTCAGTGAGGTTCCACTAGTGAGGCGGCTCATGATTGATACCATTGCATTAGTTGTGTGCCCTAATGGATGTGGCACCCACATGCACGAAGGTCTCTCTTACGCAATTAGGGCCATGGAGAGATGTTAGAGAGTATACTCTTGGGATCAGAGCATGATTGCACATCTCTATCATGACCTTGGAGAGTATGTTTTTGGACAAGGCTGCATTTTGATGACCTACACACTATTATAGGTGTGGATGTTTGAGTATATTACGTGCACTAGGCATGTTGGAGTCCCTGTGGACATAATTCTAGAGAAGCCTAGGGTATTTTCTTATCCACTTACTTGTGAGTGATGGTTCATGGATCTACTGCATTAGAGATTGATTCTAGATAGATCCACCCTAGGTATGATCATATGGAGACCCTACCTCAGGATGTATATGTGGGCAGGGATACACAAGCAGTTATTTTGCATGCAAAGGAACTGTCTATTGGAGGGACAGTATAGTCACATAGTCGTTCCCTTCTACTTTGATCGAGTTTGGTGGTAGTTCAGGTTTGACCAATGTGTTCCTACTGATGTTCCTATCTACATCCGACACTCATGCTCAACTCCTATGTTTAGAGTTATTCCAAGGCCTATGAGAAATGAGATTGACATCACTGATTCAAATGGATCAGATTGAGATATTATGATGGATTATAGAGATGATGTGGGTGCACACTGGTGGTACATCACATGGTGGGGGAGGACATACCCTGGATCCATATTTCCAACAGACTATCCTAGAGGGAATCCTAGACCATGGAGATAGACAAGCGACGAGGAGGGACTCGATACATTCAAGAAGGCCAAAGATGATCACGCTGACAATGTAGGACAATAGAAGGTGGGTAGTGATGGATATGATCCTGATATAGGAGAGGGAGGTTGGGATGGAGATGATGAGAAGGATGGAGAGGAGGAGGAAGAGGATGAGGATGAGGAGGAAGAGGAGGAGGATGAGGAGGATGAGGAGGACAAGGAGGATGAGGAAGATGAGGAGATTGAGGAGGAGGTTGAGGAGGATGAATCAGATGCAATTCCTCATTATTCTAGGGACAACACCATAGCACGAGATCCACTAAGCCTCCCATTGTAGGTGGAGAAGGACCCTATAACGGGTCCTAATTCCAGTCGCCATTGGCCCATGCCTACTGTATAGAGACACTACAAGAATGGAGAGCCTAGTGGTTCCTAGTCTCAAGCGGTTCCTTTCCACCACCCCTAATGGTGAGAGGTAGATCCAAGTAAGGTGTTTTATGATTTTCTAATTTATGCAACTTATTTGTTTAGATTCTATTAAATAAAATGTTATTGATGAAAAATTTTCTCTATGTAGGTAGCATCTAGGAGTGGCGCTCCCTTATCCATCATGCAGTGATAGACCTCATCATGTCTGCACACATCCCTGGTTCCTTGCAGATAGCACATAGATCACAAGGAAGAGTAGGACAACATGACTACCTATTTACCTCCATTCAGATGGAGATGGAGGTCTGGTGAGAGATAGAGAGATCTTTTCAAGAGAGATTATAACAGATAGAGCATGATCTAGCAACATCTTAGATAGAGGCAGCCACATGCTATGGGATTATGATGGAGAGGGACCATAGGATCTCCTCATGGAGTCACTCATGTTCTGTATCACTATACATGCCCATGGGCCCACCCCCACGGCTAGATCAGGAGGGGACATCTGGTCACCATCCTCCAGCTACTAGTCTTAGGGATAGGAGATGGCTTTTCTTTATTATGAGATATTTTGTTGATGTATATGTTATGAGACTCATGGATATGTATTTATTTATTCTCATCTTTTATCTCGAATATTTTATTTTAATACTTAAACCATGTATGCATTGCTTAGATTAAAAGTAACACATTTGGTGATGAACATGTGTGTCTAATTTAATTTCCATATAATTGATTTCTAAATGCTTCATGATTAAATTGATACATGTGGGATTTAATTAACTCTATTTAAACATAACATGATATATTCCTACTTAACACACAAGAAATTGTATAACATGCTAGCACATATTAAATTTAAATCTATTACAATTTACATAAATGAATCCAAGGCAAACAATAGAGTAAAGGAACATTCTTGTCAAGATCAAAGTAATGTAGACTAAATAATGCATTATCGTTCAATACCACATACTTTAATGAAGATATTCTAACACATTATCCAGTTTTGAAGAAAGAAAAGGTACAAAGAGGGAGAAGATAAACTTGAAAGAGAGAAAGAGGGGGAGAAAGAAAGAGATAGAGGCTAGGCATAGTATCTATGAAGGTGCATAGCATTTATAGGTTCCCTGAGAGGCATACCTTCCACATCTTCTATCTTGTAAGCACCTAATCCATAGAATTCTATAACAATGTATGGTCCAAGCCAATTCAGGCTGAATTTTCCTTTCTCCTCAAGTAAAGCATTCACATTACATTGATTTTCATAGAGCACTAGATAGCCCATAGAAAAGGAATGTGAAATGACTTTATCATTATAGCTCCATTGTAAAGTTTTATGATACACTTGAACATGCTCAAGATCTTTTATACATCATTCATCGAGCATTTCAAGTTGTTGAAGTATTTGTTCTCTATAATAATCGTCATCCACTATACCCATATGAGAAACTCTCATAGAAGGAATTTCTAACTCCAAAGGTATAATTCCATCAACGCCATAAATAAGATTATAAGGCATACAACCCATAGCAACATGCACACTAATCTGATAGGTCCAAAGAGCATAGGTTAATTGAGCATGCCAGTCCTTACCATGCTTGTTTGTAGTCTTTCAAAGAATTTATTCAATTATCCTATTCAAAGACTTGGCTTGACCATTTGATTGAGGATAGTGGGGTGTAGAAAATTTATGTTGAATATGATATTTCTTGAGGAACTTCTTCACATCATTATTTTTAAATGATGTTCCATTATTTAAAGCTAAGGTAGAAGGTATTCGAAATCGAGAAATAATGTTCTCTAAGAAGAATTGACAAATTACCCCAACAATACTGGATCAAAGAGGAACTGCTTCCACCCATTTTGTAAAGTAATCAGTTGCAGTTATGATGAAAGTACTTCCTTGGGATGAAGGAGGAGATATTTTACCAATGAGATCAAAACCCCATGTAGAAAAGGGCCAAGATGCTACTTAAGATCCAAGTTCTTGGGCAGGTGCATGGATCAAATTGCTATGTTGCTGACATTTTTTAACAAACGCAAAGGAATCCTTGTCCATGGTCTATGAATAATATCCCATTTAGAGCAATCTTTGAACCAAAGATCTACCCCCAAAATGCCCCCTACAATCACTTGAATGTGATACCTCAAGAGCAATAGGGATTTCAGCTTTGTTCAGACATTGGACAAGAAGACCATTATAAACTCTCCTATAAAGAACATTAGAAAGGATAATGTATCTAGTGGCTAATCTATGAATCCTAGCCCTATTATTCTTATTTGTAGAGTTGGGAAAGGTACCATCACTCAAATATCTCACAATATGCAAGTACCATTCATAAAAATCTATAATCCAACAATATGCCACATCACTAAGATTATCAACAATAGCCGATGTAGTGAGGTTGTGAATAGTGAATTTGAGATCTATCAGGGGGTCCTCTAAAGACACAAGAGAGGCTACACATGCCATCGCATCAACATATTGATTATCTTTTTGAGGAATAGGCTCCATGGTATAATAATCAAACTTTTGTAACAAGGATATCGCTAGATCTCTATATTGTGATAATTTGTCTTCCTTAGCTTGATAAACTCCTATCACTTGTCTTATTATTAGGTGTAAGTCTCCATAGATATGTAGATGTTTTACGTTTAATGCTAAGGATTATTTAATTCCAAATATAAGAGCCTCATATTGAGCAATGTTATTGGTACATTAAAAAATGAGATGATATGAAAAAGCAATAGGCTTCGTTTTAGGAGAAATTAAGACCAACCCTACCCCCAATCTTGTGCGACATCTACATCCATCAAAATATAATTCCCAAACCTCATCAATCTCAATAGAGAAAATATATTCTTCAGGAAAGGACTCTAGATTAGGTAGGGAGAAGGGTGAAGGAGCCTCAACTAAGTGGTCAGTCAATGCTTGACCCTTTATTGCCTTCTGTGAGACAAACTTAAGGTAAAACTTAGTCAACATCAAAACCCACTTGGTTAACCATCCCAAAAGGTCAGCTTTAGAGAGAAGATGCTTGAGAGGATCAAATTTAATGATAATATTTACTTCAACATTCAAGAGGTGATTCCTTAATTTTTGAGTTGCAAAGACTAAAGCAAGGCACTTTCTTTCTACCGCAAATATCAGACTTTGTAATCGAGCAGATTATGACTTATATAATACACCAAACATTCTCTATCATCCTTATCATGTTTTTCTAATAAGGCTGCAAGAGCATGAATGGAAGCAACTATGTATAGAGAAAATGGTTTAAAAGGGTCAACAGGTTGAAGAATAGGAGGATTGGCCAAATATTTTTTTAGGTCTTCAAATGCTTGATGACAATCCTCATTCCATTGAAAGGTGATATTCATTTTAAGGAATTGAGTAAAAGGGAAGGTATGATCCATGAGTTGGGATACAAACTTATGAATCACTTGAATTTTCCTTGCAAACTTTTGAGTTGAGAAACATTTTTAGAAGGCAACATGTTAACAATGTCATCTATCTCTTTTGTATCCATCTCAATTCCACAATGTGAAACTATGAACCCTAATAGTTTTCCACTATCCACAACAGAAACACATTTTTGGGGATTCAAGCGCATATTATACTTAAAATTTCTCTCAAAGATCTGACAAAGGATCTTAACATGTTCTATATGAAGGAAAAATTTAACTAAGATTTCATCAACATAATCTTCTAAGGTCTTATGCATATAGTCATGGAAGATGAGAGTCATAGCATGCTGATAGGTTGGGCCTGCATTTTTCAATCCAAAAGGCATCATAACCCAACAAAATGTGCCCTAAGGAGTGGTGAAAGTAGTCTTGTATTGAGCTTGAGGATTAATGAAGATTTGATTACATCAAAAGAAACTATCCATGAAGGATAATAAAGCATGACCCATTACAAAATCTACTATCATATCAGTATTCGAGAGAGGGAAATCATCTTTCAAAGAGGCTTGTTTTACATCACAAAATTCCATACACATTCTTATCTTATTACCAGACCTAGCCACAACCATAATATTTGAAATACATGGGGAATAATCGATAAGGTGAATGAATTTGGCATCCAACAACTTCTCAATCTCAGCTTTAACAAGTAATGCCCACTTTAGGGTGAATCTTTTGAAACTTTTGCTTCACAAGTTTAGCATCAAGAATCACAACAATGTTATGAATGACAATATTAGTATCTATTTCAGGTATGTCAGAGTACATCCAAGCAAAAATTTCAGGGAATTCAAGTAATAACACAGAATATTGGTTTTTCTCTTCTTTGTCAAGACATTTCCCTATCTTGATGATTTTATCTTTAAAATAAGGATCCATCTTGATATCAATAGTGTCACTTATTAGGAGATTTCTTTGTTGAGGAGCACCTTTTAACTGTGGAAATTCTTCAACTATCTCACCATTATTTCTTTCTTTTCCAAAGTAAGCTTCTACATTCAGACAATAGGGAAAGTTGTGATTATGGTGATAATGAGGAAGGTTGTCATAAGCTTCGAAGAATTCGGCTAAGGAATCATCAGTGGGAAAAACATCCAAAGCGAGGATACTAGAAGAGTCATGGTGAATATACTATGGATGTTTTATTGGGAGAGAAGTAGAATTGACATTACCACTAATAGATGGTCTCTTAGAAGTGTTAGTATGCTCAAAATGATCATAGTCAATACTAAATATCATATCACAAAATTTTTTTTCCAAGGGAACCTTTATCCCTTGTTCTTGAGAACCACATCCATTACCACTATATTTGCACCTAGCTAGGATGTGAAAACTAGGAACATAAAGGTTAGCCATTTTTGAAAGAGAAGGAGGATTTTCATAAAGTGAAGGGTCAAAGTTGTCTAGGTCAGAAACTAAGGGAGACAAAGTTTGGGAAGCTGCCACAAAGCTATTACTCGATGACCCATAAAAAGTTGATTTCTTTTTAGGTTTTTCTTATTATTCCTTCTTTTTGACCTTACGTTCTCTAGGGGGGATCTTATATTCCCCTACGAAGGTAGGATTAAAATCAAGGGATCCCCAATCATCTTCTACAAGAATCGTTTTAGGAGAGAAGGCATCCTCAATGGTAGAATTAGGCTGAGAACACTCTTCCTCAATAACTTTAGGTCCACTTGAGGAAGTATTGGGAAGCAATTCAGAAGTAGGATATTGGTTTGAAGTGGTTATACTAGCAAGAGTAGAAGCTTTAGAGGAATCGTCTAAGATTATTAGGGAAGAACCAGTCGAAGAGGATTTGGACGTTGTTGTTTGCAGACAATCTTGGAGATTTGTGTCACCTAGAAGAGTATATGTCTTATTGTTGAATATAAACTTAACTTGCCTATGTAATGTAGAGGGGATAGCTTGCATGCTATGAATGCAAGGTCTGCCTAGTAAAAAGTTGTATGTTAATTTTCTAGACATGACATGAATAGGTGTGGGTAAAGTAACATGACCTAACTTAACAGGTAAGGTGATGATACATAATGAAGATTTAGAAACATTATCAAACCCTTGGATAGTGAGAGAATCGAGCTTAATAAGAGATTTATCGAAATTGAACTTATGCAATAGATTAATGCTACAAAGATTAAGGAGAGAACCATTATCCACTAGTGTTTGTCTTATTGCACTATTATTTATAATAACCGCAATCACTAATGGATCATATTGATGTTGAATTTCACTAGTGGGTAACTCATCTTGTGTAAACACAATTTAAGTCTTAGGAGTGATAATAAAATTAATCAAGGAGGCCATATTATTAGATGTCACTACAGGTGGGACATTCAATATTCTCAAGGAATCTTATAGTATTCCATGATGAAATGAAGAAATCAAAATCAATTTCCAAAGGGATATCTTGTTAGGAGTATCTCTAAGTTGTTCAACAAGATCATATTCTTTACCAAGAGTTTGTCAAATGTGAGGTGCATGAGGAAGAATAGGTTGAGGATCAGGAAGAGAAGTTGGGATAACCGAAGGAGGATTAGGTTGCCTATTGTTTCTTGTGTTATTGGTATGGGAAAACACATTATAAATATCTTTAGCTAATTTTTTATCATATCTATAAGGACTCTTAGTGGGATTTCCTCCTTGCACAATAATGATAAGTTTTCTCAGAATGATAAGGGAATCATGACTATATCCATCTTGAACTATGAAAATGGGTTGATTAGAAAAAGGTGAAGCTAGGGAAGGATAAGCACCTTGGACTACAAAAGGAGGTTTCCTATGTTCATTCACATTGATCATGTTGATTAAAATTTTAGATATATTGTTTTTATTTGAAGATTTAGGCAAAGACATAAAGTCATCAAGGGCATCTTCCAATAAATCATGATCATAGTAATTGAAAGGTTTATCTTTGTACTCAAAATGAGACATAACCTCATAAAGGAAATTATGATGGTCAACCATGCTATTAGATTTAGTGGAGGAGTTGATAGGAATGTACCCATGGGAGGGGCCATTCAACTTATCTTTCTCATCACCACAAAATGGCATAATAACAAGGTTGAGTATTTTTTAGCAAAATGAAGGTTTAAAAGGCTTAGGGTTTAAAAATGCATCTAGAGATTCATCGAATTCATCCTTACGAAACTCATAATCAACATAATTGCATACATCATCAAAAGAATGAACATATTGTAAATAAAAATCTGACATTTTAAAATGGAAATTGAATGAAATTTGAACACACAATGCAAGAAAAGAAATCTCTTTTATTTTTTATGTTTTGAAAGAAAATGAAATATACTAGATCTGGATCTAACAATGCAATGCAATGAAGTTAGATTTGGTTCCACGTCGGGTTCACCAAGGATGTGTAAGGGAAAAAGTGAGACTAACTATGCAAACCCTAATCCCACTCTCATACACACTCATGGAATATGAAAGAGCCTAGAGAGGTAACGCACTTTGGCTACTTATTATGCATAATGGAGAGTCATGGATTACCTCTTAGGGTTTCTATTCCCTTGCTGCAAATGAGAGAGAGGAATGATTCAAAATGCAATTTAAGCTAAAGTTCAAGTAAGCAAGCAAACCCTAATTTGGAAATGTAGAACATAAAACAACTGATAAACTATTGAAAAGTAGAGATTAGGAAGGACAATCAGAGGTGCACCTATGTCTGAAATTTGAGTCCAAATGTACAGGACCAAGGTGCCACACCACTGTCTTTATCCTCCAAGTCTGAAGCTGCAACTAATAGGATAGGATCTAAGATCTACAAAATACTGCATTGTCAAATCTTGCTGAAAATAGGCAGGACCAAGGTGCCACACCCCTGTCCTAGGGGTTTTTATTGTGATCCAAACCCTAGGACAACCTCTGTGAGCTCTTTTGGTCCTGTAACTTCCAGTGACGCTCGGATCCGAACTTGTACCTGTAGCTGAAAAAGAGAGTTTCGGGTGGCTATATAGGGTTTTTCATTAGTGAATTACTTTCACCTTAAAAATAGCCGATAATACACTAAAAATGTGTGTGCTAGAACCTTGTGTGTATGCAATATCCTAAAATGAATGCAAACAATCTAGAGAAACCCTAAAAAGTAAACCCTAAAATTCTTATAATTGACAAAGTAAATTCCCTAAATCCATGATGCAAAGTGATCTAAAGTATGAATATGAATGAAAATGAAGCTCATACAAAGACATGAAAACAACTTGAAACAATGCCCAACCCCAAGGGAGAGGTAAGAGCCAATTTTTAGTCGGTGATCTCCTATTGCTTTCCTATATCTCCAAAAGCCCCCAATTAATGAAATGATACTTGATGATTGTTTTATGGATGAAAGTTGAATTATTTTGAAGACTCCAAAGATCTACTCTTTCACTGCAAAGAAGGCTCTTTATGTTCCAAAAACCTTCTCTTAGATTCTTAGAAGAAGACCCCTTCAAATGAAGAAATAGAACTCTTAAGTATGAAACCATAGATCTTAATTTCAACTTAATTTCATCTTTAATATGGCCTAGAATTTTAATTTCCCACCAATCATTTTGTGTTAAGCATTACAGTATCATAGAATTATGCTCCCGAAATTTTGGGAAAAAATTTGAGGACCATGTGCACTTTGCACATGGTCCGACCAAATTTTCACCAAATTTTTAGGGTCATTAGATATGATGATATTAGATTGAATCCCAAAGTTATAGTTGATTTTGAGGTATTTTGATATGTGAAATAAGACCTTAAAAGTTGAAATAGGACGTAATTAGGGTTTATGATTAAATGATTTATTGAAGGATTAAAAAGGGGCACACTTAAGATAGAGGGCCCAATTTTCTAACACGTGAAGAGGTGATATATGAATTTATATTTAATTAAATTAATTAATTAAATTAATTAATTAAATGATTAAAGGGAAATTACAATGCAAGATGCAAATACACTAAGGTGGGTGCTAAACTAAGTTAGGAATTGTACCACCCTAGGAAGGCTATACAATTTACGACACTAAAAAAAGTTTCCATTATCATTAGGAACAATTAATGTTAAAAAAGGCCTTTTTAATAGTTTGGTTGATAGAAATAAATACCGTAATCCAAGAAAAGGTTGAGAAAAACCCTAATTACCTATATTGGCCAAATAGAGTTACCTGGCTTACATTGGTTGATGGTTACAAGGATAAAAAAACTCTATAAGTCTCAATTTATAGATAAGACTCCGGATAGTATTGAGTCCCTTTTTTTACCTCCCAACATGATAATACTTCCCCTCCCTTTTCGGAGGATGACAATCACCTGCACACACTACCTAATAAATTCATGTAGTTAGTCTATAATCTTGACATATTTTTGTCATTTTATTTATTGATAAAAGAAGAAATCATCTCATATTCAATAGTGATTAAAGTTAAATCATTAACATATGATTTGTGAATCATAATTCCACAATACTAAGCAACACGTATCAATATATAGAATAACATCAAAATATCTAGGCAACAAGTGGGATGTAACAATTTTTGGATTGCATCATAAATTAGATGGCTTATTTTAAACATATTCAATGACCAACCCATGCCATCTATAATCCTCAACATAGTACAAGATGACATGTGGACATCTTTGAGCTAGTGGTAGATTACTCTTGCATAGCATCCCTATACATAGAGGTTAAGTGAGTCCAATCTATGATAGATTAGCTACAACATTTGTACATGAGTGCCATGCTATATGTAATAGATCTTGGTGATGTTTTCCATTGACTATAGACATGGATTAGTCCTAATAGTTATACATTCTTTATAGTATCACATAGACATGGAGTAGCTAGCCACTAGGACTCAAGGTTTCTAATAGCTAGCATCAATCGGGTGATAAGAAATATCATTATTCTTATACACCACATTTCAAATGTCCTAGTGATGAATTTTCTATATATCTTCTATTATAAAGAAATTGAGTATATGTATTATGTTATTTGTGTTTATAAAATGTTTTAAAATATGCTATATTACTTTAATTATATGTCACAAGCATCTAATTAAAATATAATGATGAACATATATGTCTAATTGAATAAACGTGACAATGATTAAATTGATACATGTGTGAAAAATATGATCTAGTTAAACAAATTATAATAAGTTCTCAATTAGCTCCAACAAATGTTGTTGTAATGTATAGACATTAAATTATATTTCAATGTGATTTATCCAATATTTGTCTAATTTAATACAAGCATGATCTGACTAATATGGTACATGAAATATTCAATTGTATACGAACACAATGTTACAAGTGTAGTTGTCGTTGCACCAAAAGATCGACCTATTAATGCCCGATACAACCACTAGACTTATAGAACCCACAAGAGGTGGTTAATCCACATCACAAACCCAAGCGTTGCACTACACAACACAAGGAGACCAAGGGCGCACACCTTACAACAATCCCCGCCAGCAAAAGTGAGGGGTTTGAACCTGTGACCAAGCTCTGATACCACTTGATACAAGTGTGATTGTTGTTGCACCAAAAGATTGACCTATTAATTCCTGATACAACCACTAGACTTATAGAACCCACAAGAGGCGGTTAAGCCATGTCACAAACTCAAGCGTTGTGCTGCATAACACAAGGAGACCAAGGCTACATACCTTGCAACACACCAAAATATAATTTCCTAATTAACTAAAAATAAAATACAAAAATAATTTATTAGAACCAAATATTTTTCATGAAAGAAGTAGTATATAATAAATAGGGAAAATATCTATCTATGTAACATTAGACACTTTACAAAAGAAAATGTTACCATACTATTCAATAATGAAAGAGAAAGAGAAGGGAAGATTAAGCATAATATATACATAAATACATAGCATTAATAGGTTCCTTAAGAGGCTTACTGTCCCTTGGAGATAATTTATTTGCACCTAATCTATAGAATTTAGAAATGATGAATGGTCCTAACTAGTTTTGGGTGATCTTCCAATTTTCACCTAGAGGAGTGTTCAAGTTGCATTGATGCTCATAGAGAACCAAGTCACCAACCATGAATGAGTAGTGAATAAATCTCTCATAATAACCATGTCTCATATTCTTTTTATAGTCTTTAAGATGTTTCAAATAATTTATAAATCATTTGTTAATCATTTCAGGTTGTTGATTATATTTTTTGTCTATAAGAATTATCCTCAAGAATGCTCTAGAGAGAATAACGTTGAAGGAATATCTAGCTCTAAAGGTATAAGTGAAACATCAATATAAAAATGTATATAAGGAGGAGTACCCATATCTATATAAACACTTATTCGATAAGCCCATAATACATAAAAAAAAATTACTGTGCCAATCCTTAACATGTTTATGAAATGTTTTTCCAATAATTTTCTCGATTATTTCATTTTGAGCTTCAATTTGACCATTTGATTTGGTATAGAGAAGCAATTTTTAATACTAAATTTAATTCTTATTAATTCTTCACATTTTCATTCCTAAATGATGTACCATTATCAAAACTCAAACTGGAAGGAAAACCAAATCAGGATATAATATTATCAAGAAGAAACTAAAAAAATACATTATTGGTCATGGAACAATGTGGAATGGCTTCAGTCCATTTCATAAAGTAATTAATAGTCATGATGATAAATTCCTTGAGGAGACATGAAATTATTTTATAATAAGTTCCAAACCCCACATGGAATATGGCCAAGGAGCTACCTAGGCTTGAAGTTCTTGAGTAGGAGCATGGATCAAATTGCTACATTATGGACATTGAGGGTACTTTTGGAGAAGGCAAAATAATATTTTCTCATATATTGCAAATAATAATCCATAAAATTACTTTTGAACTAAATATTTACCACAAAAATACCCCCACAAGAACCTAAATGGGCTTCTTCAAGCATAATAGGTGTCTCTTATTTGTTGACACAATTAATGAGAAGACCATTGTATCATTTTTCATAAATATTTTTAGATAATATAATGTAATCTGTAACTAGGCTTAAGAATTATTGAATATAGGATTCAAAAAGGTACCATCATGCAAATTTTGGATGATATAGGAGTACCATTTAACAAAATCTATGCTAATGCAATAAGAAATCTTAGAAGATGTACGAAAAACAATAGTTGAAGTAAGCTTATGAATAATAAATTGTTATTCCATAGAAAAATTGTAAAGGGATATAAGGGAACTTGTTATTTCCATTACATCTACAAGCTGATTTTCTTTCCATAAAATCATATCTATGGTCTAATAAGAAAAGTCTTTTAATAGTGTTAATACTAAGTCACCATATTGAGATAGTTTATTTTTTTCTTAATATGTTTTACTAAATTCTCTTATAATTAACTGTTAACACAAATATTAAATTCAAGACATGAATCCTAGTACAAAAACTATCAATAAGCGCTTAATACTCAGCAAATTTTTTCATGCGTAGGAAACTGGGGTTAAAGGATAGAGGAATAGGATTTCGAGAGGGAGGTACTACTATGATTCGAACACTCTCCATCATGTTCAACATCTAGAACCACCATAAAACAAATCCCATGTTTTCTCAACAACCATAGGAATGATAAGGTCATCAAGAGACGAAACTTGACTTGGAAGAGAAAATGGTGATGGAGTGTCACCTAAGTGACCAATCATGGTTTGACCTTTAATTTGATTTTTAGAAAAAAACTTAATATAAAATTTTGATAGTAATATAACCCATTTAGTGGGACATCGTGAAAGATCATTTTTGGAGAAAATATTCTTCAATGAATAAAATTTTATAATGACATATGTTTTAGCATTAGGAAGGTAATATATCAATTTTTTTGTTACAAATACAAGACTAAGACATTATTTCTAAATTGCAGAATATCAAACTTCATGATCAAGTAAAGTCTGACTTATGCAATACACAACATGATATTTACAATCATCATTAGGTTGTGCCAATAATTGTACAAGACCATTAGATGAAGTAGAAATTTAGAGAAGAAAGAGAGGATACAAATATATTGGTTGTAAGATAGGGGGATTAGTCAAGTAACTCTATAAATCATTAAAAGATTTTTGACAATCCACATTCCATTTAAAAATACTATCCATTTTAAGAAGTTGAGTAAAGGGAAAAGTTTGATACACCACTTGTGTAATTAATATATGAATATATTAAAAAAACCTTATACACTTCGAATATGAGAAATGTTTTTAGGAGTTAGAATATTAACTATAGAACTACTTTTCTTTGCATCTACCTCAGTACCACGATGCAAAACAATGAATCCTAATAGTTTCCAAAATTAATGGAAAAGACACATTTACGAGGATTCAAGTGCATGTTATATTTATAATATAATTCACATATTTGATGAAGTATTTTTATTTGAAGTTAGTGTGAAACAAATGTGGCCAAGATATCATCAATGTGGTCCTCTAATATTTTATGAATATAGTCATGATAGATTAGAGTCATAGCACATTGACATGTTGCACTAGCATTTTCTATTTGAAAGGGAATGGCTATCCAATAAAAAAATTCACCTTGGTGTTATAAAATTTATTCAATAAAGATTTAGTTAGATTGAGAGCAGCACTCCATAAAATACAATAAGCCATTTCCTATAGCAGGGCAAAGAAATCATGTCAATGATAGGAAGAAAAATGTAATATTTAAAGAAGCTTTCTCACAATCATGAAAGTCGGTACATATTCTAATATGGTTATCTGGTTTAGGAATAGAAATAATGTTGTTGATAGACTTGTAAAGCACTGAGAGTGGGGGCTGAATCAGTGACACCAAAAATAGTACTACATTAAACACTATCTGGTAGATGTGTTGGCATTCTACACTGTTATGAGAATAGTTGATGTTGTCATTGATGGCAACCAACTGCCAACCATCTGGCAATCATTTGATAGACACCAGTAGATACCAGCACTGACATTAGATTTCTACATACACTGGTAGGCACCTCACCGGCATCGACAACAATGCATACCGAAACTCAGGGTGACATGGAATAAACTTTTGTTTATTGTTTTGTAATATAAATCTCTTTTGTAAGCGAACATGGTACATTGCAAAAGTCTCATATATGTATGAGATCTTATTGGTCATTTTAAAGATAGAGATGTATGAGATGGATGAGAAGTACAAGGCAACTTTTTATAAGGTAATATAATTGATAGCGAAGGTTTTGGTTATTGTCTGAGCTTAAACTAGAGTTGAACCTAGCATATGAGATGTTTTGAACATCACATTGTATTGGATTATGATAATCCATTTTGTAGACAGTGTGACTCCTATTTTGTGATTGAGCAATGAGCTCTAGGCAACTAGCCTCCCTGCATGTGCAAGCCCCTCATTGTAAGTAGTGTTTATTCATTGGCCATTGAGTAAATGTTGTCGGTCACAAATCCCACTGAGGTTTTTCCCACACCTGGTTTCCTCATTAAATATCTTGTGTTATGGTGTGTTCTCTATGTTGTCTCACTTATTCTTATTTGCTGCATTAATTCTTATTTACCGGTATAGTGTTTTGGGATGCAAAGTTTTAAATAAGTATAAATATTCTGCTAATCAGTTAGACACTAATTCACCGCCCCCTCTCAGTGTCTTTGGGACTGCCATTGAATCTAACAATTTGTATTAGAGTTTGGTCCTCTATTTTCAAAATCCTAACAACTTGAGGAAGATTCTAACACCGGTAATGGAGAACTTAAGAAAATAGTTGGAAGGAGCTCTTGAAGATTTTGATGCAAAGAAATTGAAGAATATCAAACTTGAAGATGATCTAAGGATTGCACAGGAATTCATAAAAGGACTTTAGGAGAATTTTTCTATTGCACAAAATAAAATAAAAGAACTTCATGAAAAGATGTTGAATGATGATGATGAAAAAGAAACTATTAGAGACATTGCAAACAAGTTGAGAGAAGAAAACAATAATATGAAGAATGAAATGCAAGATATTACTATGAGGTTATGTAAAGATATTGAAGACAAGAAGAAGAATGAAGAAGACTTGACTAGGAGACTTAATGATGCTGGAAATGAAAATCTGAGACTTAGTCATGAAAATGATATGTTAAAGATAGATCTAATTAACATGCAATATGATAAAACTAAGCTTATGAGACAAGTTGGGATTCTAGAAAATGAGTTGGCTATTGCAAATAAGAATAAAGATAAATTCAAGAAAAGTTCAAAGGAACTTGATGACATGCTGAAAAGTTAGAAGCCTAATGGAGATATTAATGGACTTGGATTTGAAGTTGGAGAAAGTTTCGGTACTGCTAACAATCAAGATCAAAACAAACCAGTAAGACAACCTAATGATTATAAAGTTAATGGTAAATGTTTCAATTGCAACAAATTTGGTCATAGAGAAAATCAGTGTAGATTCAGAAATACTCAGAATATGAACTCACCCACCGATGAATGTTCCAAATGCAACAAAGTTGGTCATAATTCAGAAAACTACAGAATGAATGTGAAATGTTATGTTTGTGGAAGATATGGACATTTATCTAATCACTGTAGATCACAAACTGATCAAGGATATGGAAAGGCTATTCAGAGAAATAATGTGACTTGTTATGCTTGTAACAAGATTGGACATATTGCTAAATTCTATAGAAGCAAGAATGCACTAGCGAATAATATGAGATCTATCTTGAAGGGAAATGAGAAGGTAGAAGAAGTAATGAAAGAATTTTCAAAATAGTGGATTAAGAAAAGAGATCAGAGAACTGATGAAACTATATCTTCACCGATAGAATAGAGTAACTCTCCACCAACAAGACATTCTTCATCTAACTGAGGAATAATCCCTTGGGGTTATGGCAGTGAATTGAAAAACATGCATTCTACCCTTGGTTGATGGTGAGAAGATACATTTCTTCTTTATCGGTAGGTGTGTTAAGTTTTCACTTAACCGACGAGCATTTAATGATGTTTTAGAGAACATTTTAGCTATAAAGCACTAGGAAACCCTCATTTCAAACTTTCTATGAGCACAAAATCAAGGAAAGGAATTCAAGGTGAATCAAAGAAGTGTTTTTAAAGCATTCAGCAAACATCCAGATAAGAGGTATTTTTCATAATGGTTGCTTCATCTTTTGTTCTTGAATTTATTTTGAACCCTACCATTGTGGATAATGTGAAACTCCCTAGGCCCGTATTCAAAATAATTCCCAAGATTGCGCAGCAAAATGACTCTGTAGGAGCTTTTTCAAAAATACCTAAGGGTGTAGCATTTGCAGAAGACCCTAGGATTTACATACATTGCAATGTAGAAGACCTAGGATATGAGGAGTTAATGCAAATGTTTAAGAAGTTCATTTGTGATGAACATGGAATCATTAAACCCGAACATAAGATTGTGGAAACTTTAGGTTTTGTGGAGATACTGAATATCTCTCAATATCCAAAGGAAGTGGTAAGGATTTTATTGAGTGGAGCACCTGGAGAATTCTTATGGTTGGATTCTATTTGTAAGATAACTCAACAAGCAATTAGGGCAGTTACTAGTTTACCCTCAACTGGTAGTAGACCTGATAAGACAAAGAAGATTCCCAACAAAATGGTGACAAGCCTAACTAGAGCAACATATGACAATAGATCAATTAGAGTGAATGACATTAAGGATATTAATGTGAGATATGTAAGTATGGTCCTTGGATATAGAGCCACACATGCTAACAGACTCAATTTAGTTTCTAGTCTTTGCATTTATAATGCACATGAAATGATAAACAACAATGCTAAGATAGATGTGTGTGAATGGTTAAAAGATGAGATTATTGATAACTTGAAAAATATTAAGGGATAAAAAAGGGGTACTTTCCTCTTTGGAAACCTTTGGGTATGTTTGATGTTATATTTCACCAAAGAGATCCCCGATACAAAACCCAAAGACTTTGGTTATGATACACTAGTAGAAAAACAACTACATGAAGCTTTTGCTAGAATGGGAACTGATAGAGATAAAAACATAACATACTACTTTAAAACTTTCCAATCTAAGATGAGAGCTAGCGAAAGGATCCCTTAGAGTATAGTTGAGAAATATGACAAGCACTGCTTGAAGCACCTAGAGAGCCATCTCAAGAATTCTTTGGAAATGTTTAAACCATAGAGAATAAAGTGTCTATGCAAAAAAGGACTAAGAGAAGAGAAAAATTCATTAGGGATGCATCCAAGAAGGTAAAAGAAATCAAAGAGAATTCCATGAACCTTAGTGGCATATCAGCTAGTGAGCTTGAAGGACTTCAACCAGAGGCACATATTTCACTGGTTGACATCTTCTAATAGGGGCAGTTGCAAGGTTGTTGAATTCAAAAGAGTGGAGAGGAAAACGAAAGCCTCATCAATACCTTCTCCTAATCTGAAGAAAACAAGAACTTTAAGGAAGAAACAATAGGTAGTCAGGGAACCCAAGAAGAAGCTTACTCTAAAGAGAAAATAGACACCAATTACCCCTTCATTGAATGATTTACTGAATGAAATAATAGAGGAAGATAATTTATCTAATGCGAATAAATGGTATACTTCTTCAAATGATACTGATAGAAAAACTACTAAAGAAAGCATTGTTCTTCATTTAGACATTTATAAGAATGTTTTGATTGAAGTTATCGATTAGCTACCAAATGATCTCTATATGAGACTAGAAGCTAAAAGGTTATCAGTGATGGAATTAGACAAATGATCTCTATATGAGACTAGAAGCTAAAAGGTTATCAGTGATGGAATTAGACAAGAAACTAAAAGTTGAAGCACTATTGGCAATTCACCCGGTTAATTCCAAAGAAGAAATTGATGAACTTATTTATGAGGCTAACCAATCAGTATTTGCTAGCGGACACCGGCAAGTGAGCCTGATGGCAGGAAGAGTAAAGGAAATTTTAGAAGAAACAATGGACAATTGGGATATATTATTTGTTGATAAAGAAAAACAAGAGGAAAAGAGCAGACCAAAGAAGACATTTAAGGTTTATCAAAAGGACAAAGGTAAAGGAAAAATTGGTGGAGTTCCAAACATTAAGATTACTGATAATCTTCCACTACCACCTTTGGATACTACACCAGTACACTCAGAAGATCCACTGGTTACTGACACTGAAGGAATAAGACTTGATGATACTAACCCTGAGTCAGAGATTCTTTTTACAACGAATGTGGATACACAAGAGGTAAACATTGTTGTGGATAAGGAAACCTCTGAAGTTAAGGTAGACAATGTCGAGAATAGAAACATAGCAGAGGAATCGGTACAAACTATTGAAATTGAGATTCCAACACAAATAGAGCAACTGACACAGATTGAAGAACCTACTGAAGATAAAGGTACTAGCACAGGGCCACCAGAGACTGAGAATTCGACAGTTGAACTTTCAGAGAAATGGGAAGAGAAACAAATTGAGGTAGACGTGCACACAGAGATGGAGAAATCGACAATCACAGGAACATTGCAGCAGTCTAAGAAACCTTTAAAAGTTGAGATGCAAACATAGACTGATCCACCAAAAGAAAATGCAAGCAAAATAGACACATCTGATGGAAGCAAAGAAGTAATAAAAATGATTGGTCAAACATTTGACACATCTACAGGTGAATTCAAACCTACCAATGTTATAGAGGTACTTTTGGATTCAATTAAGAGGATAACGGATTGCAATGCACTGGCCTATAAGGCAATTGATAACACTCTACGTATTCTTAAGTTGATTGCACCAAATTGCAAAATAGATCACATTAAGGATTCTTTAGGTAAATTGGACACATTGTCCAAATTTATTGCTGATAATGTAATAACTATTGACAAGGTAAATGAGGACACAATTAAGGAGAGAGTTGAAAAAAAGAAAAACACATTCTTTGAAGACACTATAAAGAAATGTACAGATCATGTAAATACATTATTACCATTTTTTAACTCTACAATTTTTGAATGTAAGGAGCTATATAGGGAAACATGCAAACCTCAGCTTTTGACAGAGAACATAGATAAGGAGATTAGAAAAACACAAAAAGAAATTGATGAAATAGCAGATAATATAATTGGTTCATCTAGACATATATCAGTTTTTGAGTAGGAAATGGAAGGTTTTCAGGAGAAATTAGAGAAACTTGAGAAAGAGAAGGCAAGGATAAGGTCAAATGCCTAAGAACTTAAAGATAAACTTGGTCCTAAGCTGGACAATCTGATTACTCATAGAATTCAAATATCTAAGGCATTAGTTCAAGGAGAGCGATCACCGGAGAAAAACATGTATTATCTCACCGACATGATCCAATCGACTGAGGCAACTTTTAATGATAGCAAAAGGTTTATGCAAAGTCTAAATTTAATTTTGACAGATATCTTCTAGATTGTAACCAACTGGTTACAAACTTTGAGGTGAAATTTTTGTACTCTTTTAATGACATCTTTTGTCATTGATGGTAAAGGGGGAGTAATGGAGAGAAATATACTTGTATAGAGGAAATCACTTTCTCCGGGGGAGCACATCTTTTTGGAATCTTTTTGGACTTCAGTTTTTGGAAACAGTTTTTGGATTTTTCTCATGAGTGTTGCTATCAATGCCAAAGGGGGAGATTGTTGGCATTCTACACTCTTATGAGAATAGTTGATGTTTTCATTGATGGCAACCAACTGGAAACCAACTGGAAATCATCTAACAGACACTCATAGATACTGGCAACCAACTGGCAACCAACCAGAAACCAACTAGAAGCCGACATGGTAAATTGTAAAAGACTCATATATGTATGAGATCTTATAGGTCATTTTAAAGATAGAGAGGTATGAGATGGATGAGAAGTATAAGGCAATTTTGAATAAGGTAATATAGTTGAAAGTGAAGGTTTTGGTTATTGTCTAAGCTTAAACCAGCACTGAACCTGGATATAAGATGTTGTTTTGAACAGTACATTATATTGGATTATGATAATTCATTTTGTAGTTAGTGTGACTCCTATTTTGTGATTGAGTGGTGAGCTCTAGGCAGTTGGCCTCCCTGCATGTGCAGACCCTTCATTGTAAGTAGTATTTATTCATTGGCCAGTGAGTAAATATTATGGGTCACAAATCCCTCCAAGGTTTTTCCCACACCGGGTTTCCTTGATAAATATCTTGTGTTATGGTGTGTTCTCTATGTTGTCTTAGTTATTCTTATTTGCTGCATTAATTCTTATTTAGTAGTACATTGTTTCGGGATGCAAAGTTTTAAATAAGTATAAATATTGTGCTAACCAGTTAGACACGCATTCAACCCCCCCCTCTCAGTGTCTTTGGGATTGTTATTTAGTCTAACAAGATGAACATAACAAGTTTGTTAAACCATATTAATGCAATAAAAAATGATATAACAACATCCACAATAAGTAAAACATCCACCATAACACAAGTGTTTATACATGGAAAACCTAAATAGGTAAAAACCACGGTGAGATTGGACTCACAAGTTAACTATCTGCAGTAATAGATAACTGACCAGTTAGGGTCTACAAAGTGCTCTCCTAGGAGTGAATCCTATTAAAGATCCCAAAGATTAATTTAAAGCTATACCCTATAAAAGGTAGTCCCCTACAAGAAGTAACCTCAGTGGAGGATTTCTAAATCCAAACTAATTGATCACCTGGTGAGAGGATTTGAATAATGAGGCTTGTTAGGGCTTACCTGGTTAGGTGATTTGACTATTGCAGTGATTAGAAAACATAAGGTGGTGTCATCTAGTAGTAGCACAACTTTCTTATGTAGATCCTCTTCTACACACTTAACACTTATTTATCAACATACTCTATGACTTAACACTACTGCCTTCACACATAACATATCACTTTTGCTCATACAAAATAATTCATTGTGATGTCAATATATAGACATTTAGATTTCATGTCAGCCTCTAGAAATCATAACATAATTACCTAGGTGTAGTGTATCTGGTCAAGCAATCATAACTCATCACAAAAATACCGCCAAAAGTTGTCGGTAAGGATAACTCATCACAACTTGTGATAAATCATCACATAATCAATGAATATCAGTTGAAACAATCAAATACTTGTTGGAGTTAATCATATAAACCATTTATCCTTTGATGCTCCTATGATAATCTTCATTAGATCTTCATGTTGATGTCGAGTTATGTATAACCACTGGTTATCTCCATGTATATACCGGTTGTCACCATGTACCAGTTAGATATAAACCTCTAGTATACCAGTTGTAGCATAAACAACTTTGAAGTCACACCGGTAGACAATATGAACATATGTGTGTGTATATGTTTCATCAATGACAACATATGATGAAGTTATTTATTACAATCATAATCAAGCCAACAATCTGCCCCTTTGGCAATGATGGAAACACTTAGGAAAGTTTACAGTAAAACCGCTAAGTGTGCTTACAAAAAAGAATTTATACATATATACATATACTCCCCCTTACTACATACATCAGATAAAATCTTCAAAGCATACCTACATATTTCTACTCCCCCTTTGACAAAAAATGTGAAATTGAAAAGAAAAATACACACACACATAGATATATATATATGTAGAAAATTTGTATCAAAATGTTTTACATATACAAAAACTTGAAAAACTGAATCAAGATTCATGCTTTCACAAGCCTCATGAAAATAGAATTAAAGTTCCTCTTCAACTGAGATAAAGCATGTTTCCATGTCTCCAACACGTTCTTAGTGTACTCAAGTGTAGACATAATCTAAGTATGGAACTCTTCCATTCAATCAAGTGTATAGGTTTTTGGAGTAGCTAAAATAGCTTATGCATTCTTGTAGGCTCTTTGCAGTATGTTCACTTGGAATTTGAGTAGACTCTTCAATTCCTTCAGTGATCAGAGTCTTTTTTCTTTCTCAAGATCATAGATATCTAACATGTTGTGCAAATTATCCATAGATTTACTAAAAGACAAAATAGAATCTTGAAGTGGTACATATGCATTGCATATCCTTTCCATCTGTTGATCTATTTCAGTTCACCTTTTATTGATATCAGAATAAAAGAATGAAACATTAGAAGTAGATGAAAGATATTTCCCTCTTGTTTCAATAGCTTTTCTTAATAAATCTTTATTAAGAGATAGAGCATGTTTTCCTGTATCAATCTCTTTCATAAGTTGCTCTCCATGCTTCTTCCTGTAACTTTTCTTAGCATATGTTTGCATTGATTCTTCAAGTGACTTAATTTGGCTAGATGCATCAACAACCAATTGACCAATTTTTCTAATAGGGGTTGTCAGATGCCCTGTAGTAGTTTCCGGTAGTAGACTTGTCAAAATATCTACAACATTCTGAATGGTTTCAACTTCCATTCTTTCTTGTTTAAGTTTCTTCTTGTGTGCCCTAGATTGCATGATAGTTGTAATATTCATCATTTCATATGCACTCATATTATCATTAATTATAGGCCCTGAGATGCCTAATGAGTGATCATCAGTCTGTTGTATGACTAATGTTTTTACTAGTTCAGAAGATGTTACCTTAACAGTTTCTTTCTCTTGTTCTTTCTTTGTTTCTTATTCAGAAATCTATGCATCAACTTATTCATCAGATTCCTTCTGAATGGCCTATGAAGCTGGTGGGAGTTGGGGTTTCTTAGGTTGTTGTGTTGCAGGTGGAATATCCACTCCTGGTTGAGTTGTCAGTTTCTCAATTGAAGTTATCTTTAAGTCAGTGATTTTAGGTGGTTGGATATCTGGTACAATAATGTTTCCAAATAGATCAATTGTATTATGAATATCATCAACAAGTATGACTTGTTGGAAAATAGTGTCATCCTTCTCTTTGACAGGATAGACAACATGAGGTTGCACAATTTAATCCATTTCAGGTATATCAACAACATCTTGCTCATCCTTAGAAGAATGTATGATCTCTTCCATCTGTTGGATGTTACAGCCAATTTAATGAGTCTCTGTCTCAATAGTTTGCACTTTTTCACTAAGTAGCTTCAATCCTCTTGCCTTGAAAGAAAATTGAACTTTGTACTTATCAACCAATACACTTAGTTCATGCTTCGACAAATTAGGAAAATATTGTACAAATACATCATCTATAATTTCTTTTTCCTTCTTTATTGCTTCCTCCCATTTATTCAAAAGAATAGTATACAGGGAATTATAAATATTATTTTTAAGATCATGTGGTAATCTATTGTAATGACACAACTAATTGATTACCTGTTGAATAATTTGTTCCTTTTAATCTTCACTAAATGAATCAAAATGATCTTTGACATTATCAAATCTATTTCTTCCTAATGTCTTCATTGTTCTTTCAATGTTAGTCTCAGGCTTGTAAGTCAAGACATTAATAGGTACAGTTTTCTTCGACACTTCCTTCACTGGTTTGGCTATTTTAACAATTGCTTTCATCTTCTTGGGTTCCTCCTCAGTATCAATATCTTCAAATTCTTCTTGTAGAATTAGTTTCCAGCCTCTTTTCTTTGATGAACTCTCCTTCTTTGTATAAACTCTAGGTTTTGATTCCTTTTTGGTTTGGAAACTTCATGTCACTCTTGTACTTTTCATCACCAAAGGTTCTTGCTTAGCCTTCTTCTTCTTACCTTTACCACTTATGGTGGGAACACTACTCATTTGAGCTTGTGCAGTCTAAACTTCAACTATATCCAATTTTGCCTTCCTTTTATCCTTGAGACATGCCAAAAAGTTATTGGCATAACCAATCAATAAGTCATAGTTTACCTCATAACTCATATCTTCCATTTCTTCTTCTCTAGGATCAATAGCCTCCATCAAACAAAAATCAGAGTTAACTATGAAAACAATTTCCTTAGCAAAGCGTTTTACCACATTCTCAGGCAATCTTACTCTCATGCTCAATTTCTTCTAAAATTCATTGAAATATTTATTCATTGTAGCAAAGAAGGTGTTCTATGAGAGTTGAGAAACACAACATCATGGGATCCTAAAGATCTTCTACAAGCTGAATAATCTGTTCCAAGGAGAAGCAAGAAAGCAAAAATAACTAAAAGCAAAAATACAGAAGAACATGCTCAAAAGATGAGAGATCAATATTCACAAAATGTGTAATGTGATTATGATACAGAGAAAAGAAAATTAACCTCTAATAGGTCAAGAAACCCTTAAAGGGAAAACCTAGGCTTGAACATAATAATTAATAAAAGAATTAATTATTATGCACCTAATGTTAGCTTAAGTGTAAAAAGAGATAATAGGGAACTTAAAGAATTAAACAAATATTATTTAATTAATCAAGTAAAGACCCGATTACTCTAACATCCCCGCTTAAGCTATACTTAGGGAGAAGCTAAAACCTAGAATAGCTACTGAAAGCATGAAAGATGGGTCCTGACAACAAGGCCTAATCAGGTACCCAAATACAAAGAAATCTCTATGAAATAGAGAAAAAGGAGAAAATCCAGTGGGAAAAAAGTCATCTCCAAAAAGAGATGAAAGAACATGTTGAAAGAAGAAGGAAGGAAGGCCTCATAAAGACCCCCAAAGGACAACCTTCTTCACCCCAAGCATAGAGCCCAACTGAAGATAGTGCGGCGATGCAAAAGGTTTTGTGAAGATGTTTGCAACCTTCTTGGTAGTGGGAATGTACTCTAGAATGAGAGAATCATCCTAAATCAATTGGCGGATGAAATGCATGTGAAGCTCAATGTTCTTCATTTGTTGATGGTCTACTAGGTTGAGAGAAATATGAATAGCACTCTAATTGTCGCACCAAAGAACAGTGGGACTATCAGGAGGAAAATCAAACTTAGTCATCAACTATCGAAGCCATAAGATCTCCTGACTAGCGAGCACAATAGCTCAGTACTTAGCCTCTGTAGATGATAATGCATGAGCAGTCTTCTTCTTGCTAGACCATGTGATAGGACCAAAGCCAAGATAGAAAAAAAAGCCAAAAGTAGACTTCTGATCAATGACATCACCAACCCAATCTGAGTCGGTGTAGCCAACAATGTGAGGTTCCCCTGATGTGTAGTGAATGCCATTAGAACTAGAGCCCTAAATATACCATAGGATATGTTTGGGAGCTTACTAATTACTCTCATAAGGATCATGGGAGAATCGAGAGACAAGGCCAACTGCAAAGGAAAGATCAGGACGGTTGTGAGTTAGGTACAACAAACTGCCAACCAACTGCCTATAAAGTGTAGAATCTACTAAAGGAGTGGGACAAGTAGGAATCAAAACAACCCCTGACTGAAAAGTAGTGGGATCAAGCTTGCAATCAAGCATACCAAAGCACCAAATCATGTCAAGAGCATACTTTTGCTGGTAAATGTAGATCCCATTGGAAGACTGAATCACCTGAAGACTAAGTAAATATTGTAGATGACTAAGGTATGTCACCTCAAACTAGTCCATCAAGGGTCACTGAATATGCTGAATCATAGAGGATGAGCTATCTGTGATGAGGAGATCATCAATATAGAGCACAAGAATTAGGATCTCACCCTCAAGAAGCTGAATATACACTATGTGATCAAAATGACTACGGGTGAAACCAGTGGAGAGAAAGAAAGAATCCATCTTCTCATACCAAGCCCGAGGGGCCTATTTGAGACCATACAATGAACTCCTAAGTCTGTAAACCAAAGAATTGTCCTGCACAAATCCCTGAGGCTGCTCCATGTAGATTTCCTCTTGTAGGTTCCCATGCAAGAAGGCACGCTTCACATCCATTTGAAAAACAAGCCATCCCTAAGAAGTTGCAAGAGAGAGTACAAAGCAAATAGAGTTCATCTTAGCGACAAGGGCAAAGGTCTCAGAATAATCAATACCCTCAACCTATGAGAAACCCTTCGCAAAAAAATGTGCTTTATACTTATCGAGGGAACCATCAGCAACATACTTAGTGTGATACAACCAGCAGTACCTAACCACCTTTCTGCCCTTACGAAGAGGATAGAGATCCCAAGTATGATTCCTCATCAAAGAAGAATACTTCTCCTCCATAGCACAGTCCCACTCACACTATCTTGTAGCCTTTGAAAACTTTGGAGGATCGTCTGAAATGGCATGACTCAAAAAACTAGAACACACAATATGAGAATAGGTGCGACAAGTATTTGAAGGATCATCAGACATAGAACCTACCACCTCAATAGTAAAGCAAGACCACTTGGGCATCTAAGGTGGAGAAGGTGGAGGTGGGGATGGTGGATGATTAGAACCATCATCAGAATCATCCTCAAAATAATCCCAAAGAGATGTAGAAGGAGTAGGTAGAGGAGTCGACACTGGAGTCAGGGTATCCACTGTGGGAAGGCACTTATCAAACTAAATATCCCATAAAAATAGGACCTCTCTGGAAGCAGGATCAAACAACCTATATGCCTTAACATCCTCATAGTAGCCAACAAAAATGAGGGGTCGGCTCTTCCGCTCCATGGCTTTCCTCTGAGAATCAAGAATAAAAGCCCATGCCTCACTGCTAAATACTCAGAAAAAAGAAACATCAGGCTTGTCATAGAGACCAAGCCTCCTCAGGAGTCATATGTCGAATAGACTTGTGAAGCATCCAATTCTGAATATAGTTGGTACAATTGACTACCTCAGCCCAAAAAAATGAATCCATGGACCTGGACTAAATCATACAATTCTCCATCTCTCATAAATTTTTGTTCTTGCACTCAACGACACCATTCTGCTAAGGGGTGTGGGAACTGTAAACTGATGTTGCGAACCATGCTCAGTGCAAAAATATCTTAAAGCCTAATTCACATACTCTCCCCATTATCTATACATATTCGTCAAATAGAACAACCAAACTGCTCCTCTACAAAAGTCTTGAAGATTCGAAATGAATCAAAGACATCAGACTTGTACTTAAGAAAGTACACCCATGTGTGTTTGGAGAAGTCATTAATAAAAGTGAGTACATACTTGGCCCTAGAAAAAGAAGGAGTGGGAAATGACATAAGATCACTGTGAATCAACTCCAAGGGTGTCAAAGCACAAGAGGCTCTTTCCTTTGGAAAGGGATCTCTGTCATGCTTGTCAAGCACACAACCATGACAAACACCATCAGTGTAGGAAATCTTTCGGAGCCCAAGAATAAGTGCCTGTGTACTCATCTACTAAAGATATATGTAATTGACATGGCCCAAGCACTCATGCCAAAGCTTCCTCACTGAATCTACATGTGCTATAATAGACAAACTTGCACCTGCAGAGGGCTCAAATCCATCAAATCTATATAGATGAGATGCAATATCAACACTTGTAGTAGCCACAACCAAATCAGAGTCATGGAGGTCCCGAATAACCACATCATATGGTGAGAACTCAACTATCTTACCAGAGCCAGAATGGCAATTTTGATAAATGGATAGGAGGTTCGTTGAGATGTCAGGGACAACCAGAACATCCTACAGAGTACCCCCATCCAAAGAGACAAAACTTGAACCCAATACTGAAAGTTGAACTGAGTCACCCATTGCAATCTGTGAAGTACCACAAGAGGCAAGAGAAGTAAACAACTATTGAGTGTGAGTCACATGGTGAGAAGAACTAGAATCAAGTATCTATGTGGACCCATACATCGAAGCTCAAGAAGTGAGAGCATGACCTTTCCCTCTAGAAGGAGAAGATGCCTGAGATGAGGCGATGTGATGCTATTGCATGGCTTCTTCTAAAGCCTCTAAGCTTTTCCAACACCTGGAAACTGGATGTCCTTCCTTGCCACAAAAATTGCAAGTGTCTCCTAATTTCTTCTTAGTCTTGGAGGAAGACTCACTAGACTGTGAAGATTTCCCATGTTTTGGAGGAAATGGTGGTTTAGAATTAGACTTAGGAGGAGGCTTGGAAGAATGCTCACTACCAATAGAATTATTCTTGGGCTTCGGTTTCTGCTTTTGCTTCTCCTTAGAAGACTGAGAAACCAATGCTTTATTCTTGGATCCTGAGAGCATATCCAACTGAGAAAGACAAGACTTTTCATGAGACAGATGCTCACACAAAACATCAAAGGTAGGCATGGTGAAACAAGCACCCAAGCTATCCATGGTGGAGTTGAAAGCAAAGGCAAAAAATTGAAAAAATGACCCCAAAGCTTTGAAAGAATCAAGTGAATGCACTCTGTGTCTGTCTTGGTCTTGCCACATCCCTGAAGAATAGATCTGGTAGTCTTGAACTTGTTCAAAAAATCATCAATGGTGGGAAAGGAATCAAGTGACAAGGAAACCAATTCTGCCTCAATCTATAATGCCTAAATCTCATTAACCCTTCTGAAGAGAGACTCAAACTTCAACCACATAGCCTGAGGAGTGAACAACTCATCAAGGTGAAATAGGAGACTATTAGAGACATGCAAAGAGAGAAAACCCATGGCCTCATCCATCGTGTTTCTATGCTGAAGAAGCTCATAAGGATGCCGCAAGAGAGGTTGAACCTCATCCAAACAGGAACACAACCATCATGCCTAGAGAAGCCTCATGATGTGGGGCTTCCAGGTGTGATAGTTATGTGAAGTCAACAACTCAACTGAAGGATCTACCATGGAAAGAAAAACTCTGCACCTGCACCTGCTTGTTGGTTTTTTTTTATTATGTGATCTTTTAGAATAGACAGAAGATGCAGAAGGACACCACTGAAGCATGAAATAGCTGCAAACACTATTGAAGAGTAACTACTAATCTGAAGAACCTCCACTAAAATAGAACATGACCAAGTAGAGAATATTGTAATATACATGAGTGCCCTCAAATGACACTACTCGAATCAGATGACAAACAAGGGCAAATAACTGAACTCAAAGATATAGATGGTATGAGTCACCAAAGCCTAAAGAGATGATCAATCAAACCAAGGAAGCATTATAACCAATAGGATAAACTTCCCCATAATGCTGGAAAAAGGGAGAGGGACAGGTACATTGAAAAGAATGACCAACAAGAACTGCACGACAAAGAATCAGGAACATCAAAGGCATAGAGAAAGTACATAGTGTCGTGGAAGGAACACTCACTTGACACACAACATGGGGTGAATGTCATGGAAGGAACACTCACTGGGCAAAGGTAGATGGAAATTAAAAGGCAAACACCAACCCCCTCATGGCACTTTATAAGTAGTGCATGTACAATAAGGCACAAGATGTGTAGGATCCCAAGTAAACAATGCATGATGGCATTTTATCTTAGTGCATTTGCATAAAATAAGCTACAATGATAAGAAGACTAGAAATAGAAAGGGGAACCAAAATAGAGACATCCTACTCAGAGAAGAGATCCCAGGACATGAAACAACCAAGATATCCACAGAGTGCTGAAAAAGAAAAAAAAATTGAAGAAAATATACCTGGAGCATAATCTGGAAATAAAACTCATATGGCTAGAAAGTAAACAAGACAAGCTTTCCAACAATATAAAGCTTTCCAAAAACGGAGTTCGGATGCTCATTCTATGGTTCCCGGAGTGCAAAAAAGAGACCCCACTTTGATTGGAGAAAAAAACATAGTCAAAAAGAAAAATTAGAAAAACATTCCAATATCACAAGGTCAGATTCAGAACTAGCTTTCCAATGCCTATTCATTTTCAAAAAAATGACTCCGTTTGCCCAAGTTATGAGGAAAAAACCAAACCCCCCTTCAAAACAAGAGGGAGGGGTAGTTTGGTGGTAGGGTCAGGTGGAGGTTACCCATGGGTGATGCAGTGGTGGTGGCCGGGTGGCACGATGGTGGCTAGGTGGTGGGTTCCGATGGGCACGGGTGTATAGGGAGCGGGCGGCAAAGCTGAGGCTGGTGGGGGCCAGTGGATGCTATGATGGTGGTGGTAGGGAAGGTGGGGCCACCAAGAAGGTAGGGGCCACTAAGAAGGTGGGGCCACCGAGCATGGCAGGGGGCCCCATGGTACCTTGTGTACTATGGGGAACCCCCCAAAAAATTTTGATTTTTCCAAAAAATAAAAACCTTCTTTTTTCGCTTTTTTTTACAATAATATTTGGATTTTTTACTTTTGTCAATTTTTTTCAAAAAATAAAAAAATTGGATTGCATGCCATAAAAAGGACAAAAACCAATTTTTTTTTAATTTTGTTTCTTGAACTGCATGCTAGGGTCGTACGGTCTGGTATAGAAGAAAAAAATGCCCCTAGATGCTCAGGAGTCAAAACTAGGCAAGTTTTATATGACTATAGGGGTTTTTGGGCCTTTTTAGCACAATGGTGAGGTCCATTTAGGCCCTAAGTGCTTAGGAAAAAGGGTCTTTTCTAGTTCACATTGACCTGGCTGTCAAAATTTCTCATCTAATTGCCATTTGGTCTAGGATTCATATGTGGTACTGGATTATTTGCTCCATATCTACATTCAACTGATCTATATCCATACATTTTACATGTGAAGCAATGACCTTCAAATTTCTTGGACACATACCTTGCATTTCCATTAGGTTTGTCTTTGCAAACATTTGTAGTGTGACTAGGTTTATGGCAAACAAAACAAACAGGTTTAAAAACCTTCTTACAAGTAGGATTTTTGGCCTTAGGAGCATATTTGTTCTTATGAGTGTTTCTCTTGGTACCAAAGGATTCGCCTTTTTTAGATGTGTGAAAACCAAGTCCAGAGGTATCACCATTCATCCTTTGTGATTGAATTTTCTGTTCTAGCAAGGTAGAACTTATATTGAACTTTTCCAATTTCCCATTCGCTTCAGTGAGATGTCAGGTGAGATCTTCATTATGTTCTGATAGGTTCTCTCTCAGAGATGATGCTAATTCAAGATCTAGCTATAGGTTCTCTTTTTCTTCTCTCTTTGCATTCAAATGCTCATGCAAAGTGGCATTCTCTTTCTTAACCTTGGAAATCTCATGATCTCTTTCCTTGATGAGATCTTCAGCAGTTCTCCTAGCTTCCAGTTTCTGACTCATGTGGATAGTAAGACCTTCTAGCCTCATCTAAAGAACTATTATCAGATATTTCTAATAATTGTTTAGTTATCTCTCTCCTTTTGACTTGAGAAGCTTTCAGTTTGACCCTTAGGGTTTCAAGCTCATTCCTACCAGCCTCAAGCTCTCTATCCATCTCAAAGTAGCTCATATCCCCATGCTAGCTTTAGGGTTTCCTTCCAAGCAATTAGGATTTAAAGAAGTTACACTCTGATACCAATTGATGGACTTGTAAAGCACTGAGAGGGGGGGTGAATTAGTGATACCAAAACTAGTACTACATTAAACACTGACTGGTAGATGAACATGACAAGTTTATTAAACAATACGAATGCAACAAAAAATGATATAAAACATCCACAATAAGTAAAACATCCACCATAACACAAGTGTTTATATGTGGAAAACACAAATAGCTAAAAACAATGGTGAGATGAAACTCAAAAGTTAATTATATGTAGTAATAGATAACTGACCAGTTAGGGTCTACAAAGTGCTCTGCTAGGAGAGAATCTTGTTAAAGATCCCAAAGCTTAATTAAAAGCTATACGTTGTAAAAGTTAGTACCCTATAAGGAGTAGCCTCGATGGAGGATTTCTAAATCCAAACTAATGGATCACTTGGTTAGAGGATTTGAATAATGAAGCTTGTTAGAGCTTACCTAGTTAGGGAATTCGACTATTGCAGTGATTAGAAAACAATAGGTGGTGTGATCTAGTAGTAGCATAGCTTGCTTGTATAGATCCTCTTCTATGCACTTAACACTTCTTTACCAACATACTATGTGACTTAACACTTCTACCTTCACACATAACATATCACTTTTTCTCATACAAAATAATTCATTGTGATGTCAATATATAGACATTTAGATTTCATGTCGGCCTCTAGAAACCATAACACAATTACCTAGGTGCAGTGTATCTGGTCAAGCAATCATATCTCATCACAAAAATACTGCCAAAACTCACTGGTAAGGATAGCTCATCACATAATTAATGAATATCAATTGGAACAATCAATACTGGTTGGAGTTAATCATATAAACCGTTTATCATTTGATGCTCGTGTGATAATATCCACTAGATCTTCATGTTGATGTTGAGTTATGTATAACCACTGGTTGTCTCCATGTATATAGTAGTTGTCACCATGTACCAGTTAGATATAAAACTCTAGTATACCGGTTGTAGTATAAACAACTTTGAAGTCACACTAGTAGACAATATGAACATATGTGTGTGTATGTGTTTCATCAATGACAACATATGATGAAGTTATTCATTACAATCATTATCAAGCCAATAGTTGTAATATCCTTTGCTTATTTTTGGTAATAAATGATGGTTTTGATTCAAGGAATATTGTCAAATAAGTCGGTCACAATCTGAAATTTATCATAAACTAATTGCAAACATCTAGGAAATATATAACAAGCTAACCAATAAAGAAAAAAACTCAAATTTGCATCAATTATGAAGTTGACAATTTGTCAAATGATTGTAATACATGTTTTAGAAATAATGAAGTCTGAAGTAGACTACTGTTGCAACTAATTTTCAGATTCTATTTCAGACTTTCTAAGTTGAACACTGTCAATTATTGATGCAAGACAAGATGTGACTAAAACTATAATGGCTGCCTCTTAAGTTTTTGAACACCAATACCATAGAAAATAGTTGTGTTGATAAAAATGAATGTTGAAAAACCTAGTTTTGGGATGCCAAATTGAAGAGGAGGCTGTGGTAATGAAGACTATTTTTAATTGGATTTTTTTGATCCTTTAGATGAAAAATCACCTCCTTGTTCGAGGTTGCCTTCTGACCTTGGATTGCACATGTAAAATAAAATAATATCATCAGTCTTCCACCCCAAATGTCTGACAGAAATGATAGTCTCAGCAACATGAAATGAATGAATGAATACCCACAAAATTTTGACCTTCTAGTTATGAGAAAAGAACAAAAAATATAGGACTAAATAGGTTTGATGGACCTCAATGGAAGACCTAGGATGTATCTCATAAAACACCTTCAATAACATTCAAGATTACCCTAAATAAATTGCCTATCTCCTCCTCAAAGTGCAGATGCAGAGGGCATCAAGAGATAATAAGGATGAAGTATGTCTCCATATTATTCTCCATGAATATCTCTACAAAACTCAATAAGCTCCCATGTGAAGGAATGAATATCCCTCACTCTCAATTGCAACCCTTTGAAGGAACTTTCACCATCTTAGTTATGTCGATCAAAGAGAGTTATCATTCTCTATGACTGAAAATGAACTGCAAAAACACTTGGCTCCACAAGCTATCAAGGAAAGAAGATTTCAAATATTTGATGATCCAACAATGACCCTACCCCCTCTATTTATTATTTTCTCCAAGAGGTCGGCCACTTTCTTGAATATTACTTTTTTAATAAAGTAATATTTAATTTCACTTTAAATAATATTAAAATATCATTATAATATAAAGTTCAAATAACATCATACATGAAAGTACATTATTTCACCCAAAATTATATAAAAACCAAATGTGAAGCTGCAAGTACTACCCAAGCATCCCTATCATCGACTCCTTGGCCTACAAGGGTCAAGTAATAGGCCAAACTCCATCAATGTCGAAGTACTAGTGAGAAGGGGACATTACAATTCGCCCTCCCTAAAATTGGTTGTCCCCAAGCAATCTCCATTCTCAAACAAAATGCTCTGAAGAATCATTCCACTTGGGTCCCAAGGGAAGAACTATGTAATGCCCCCTAATATCACCAACTAATTCGTATAACACCAACACCATTAACACTGACAACACTTTCATAACCAAATCAATTCTAGTCATAGGTGTCACCAGAGCATTAGCATCATGAGGAAGCAACTCATAGTGCTGTCAAAGTTTGCTTCCCAATTCTACATGAAACAATCTATCATACAAACTATCAAGCATATGTGCCACTGAACTGTGCATCTCAAATAGGTCATGTACATGAGGATCAAATGTAAAATTGTACACACTCACTATGTACACCTCAAAAACCTCCTCTGTGAGCTCTGTCTAAAATCCAAATAAACTAAAAGGATCCCAAAGACTATGATTATTGCTCATCTCAGGACTAAGGTCAAAAGAATGGTCAACATATAACTCGAAGAGAGGATTATCATAAGAAATTGTAGAATCTACCTAAAACAAGGGATTGTTAACAAACTAAACAATACCTCCATGCTGATCTAAATCATACCACCCTGTACCCCTCGATTTATGTGCATACGCGAACCCATCCTGAATCATCTCACACTCCTCCTGAATAACCTCATTCTTAATCTTCCTACTCTTCTCTCTACAAAGAGATAGAATATAGGATCCCGTCTGCAATCCCCCTCAATACATAATTCTAGTTATTCAATTAAAATTTCATTTCCAAATTAGGTGCGTTGATGGTAAATTCTCCTATGTCTTGGAGCCATCTCATGCCCAAAACAATGTTCACTCCACCCATGTTGACTACATAGAAGTCATCTTGTAGCTCATAATCATTCAACAGTAAGGTGAGATTACATATCCACCTAGTGCATGTAAGGGTATATCCATCTACAACTCTAACTCTAAATCCATTGAAGTCCTTTGTCTAAAGTCTGTGTCTAGCCATAAATCCCTCATCGATAAAATTATGTGTTGCTTTAGTGTCAAGCATATAAATGAAATTTTTTCCATTGAATGTTCCCCTAAATCATAATGAAATCTCATCCTGCACATTAGCAAATAATGCAATAGGAGATAAATTCCCATAATGCCCAAAATCCATTGAATATTTTCCACCCTGATCATCCCCTAAAGTAGTTGGTTGATCTGAAATTTCAGAATCAAAATCCTCATAATATGCTCACATTATAAAATTTTCCTTGCCCTTAGGCCTCAAAGGGAAATCATGCTCCCTGCTATAAGGCTCCTTGCACCAAAAAAACAATTTGTTTCTCCTTAACTCCTCCTATGCCTTCTCATCCACCAGGGTTGCTGATTTCATTTTATTATCAACAAATTGTTGAGGATTAACATTTTTGGTAGAAGGAACATCTTTATGCGAACTCCATACTTCTAGCCTTCTTCATTGCTTTCTGTAATAATGGTGGCTCAAAATAATGTAACCAACCTCTTAATGGTTCTATAAAACCTTTAGTGAACAAGACTACTAATATACTCTCACTAATATTGGGAACCATTATTCATAACCTTTGAAAATCAGCAACATATGTTTCAATATTTCCATGTTTCTTCAATTGTGCCGATTCCCAGAAACTCACTTCAGGATCCTTCACATCAAAAATCTCTATCAATCTATTAGTTAATTTATCATAAGTGGTAATGATATTATGAGCAAGAGTGATCAAACTGTGGTACCACCATTCATGAGAAGCTCCCTCCAAGTGTAGTGTAGAAAATTTGATAGTGTCCTCTTCAGGCATTGGTTTCAATGAAAGGTAGTTATCAAGACTTTGTACGCATGCTCTAGTTGTACACTTACTACTTCCATCAAAATTAGCCAATGTAATCTTAACAAGAGCTTGCTGATAATGTATTCTTGTTGGAGCATATTGTTCATTTCTTCCTCCATTTCTCTTATTCCTTTGATTCATAAATTGATCAAAGGTCCATTGTTCTCTCAAATACGGAGGTAAGGTACTATACTCCAAGTAAACCTGCCTTGCTTCATCTCTTAAAGGTACAGTTACAAAAAACTTGTTTTTTTTTCTTCTCTTTGATTAAATTTAGGAAAAAGAGGTCTACAGGTTGATCCTCTAGTGATTGTAGTGTGTTGGATAGTTCTTTCTCCTCTATGGTTACCATCGTTTCCATTGAATCCACTATGTTTAGCTGTCTTGTGTTATTGATGATGATTTTGGGCTTCTTGTTGACCCATTATTGCAAGTAAGCATGTTAGCATGTCAAGAATTTCATCGAACTTCTTTTCCATTATCTCTTCCTTTTCCTCCATGGAAATTCTAGTGCCTTCTGACATGGTTTCAACTGCTTTGTCGATATTCCTTTTTCTTAGAGCCTCTTAAAAAGTATCTACTTTAGGAACTTGTGGATTTTGATACTATTGTCTTCTTAATTATCTATTATATTGTCCGACGTACTAATCATAGGATGCCAGGAAAATAGCTCTGATACCACTATAATATCCCTTTCTTATTTATGGTAAGAAATTATGGTTTTGGTTCAAGGAATGTTGTCAAACAAGTCACATACAATTTGAAGGTTATCATAAAATAAATGCAAGCATCTAGGAAACATATAACAAGCTAACTAGCACTGCCGCTACAACTAATATTTAGATTCTATTTTAGACAGTTTAAGATGAACAATGTCAATTATTGATGCAAGACAAGATGTGATTGAAACTATAATGGCTTCCTCTTAATTTTTTGAACACCAGCACCACAAAAAATAATTGTGTCAATAACAATGAATTCTCAAAAACCTAGTTTAGAGATGTTGAATTGAAGAGGAGACTGCGCCAATGAAGACTAGTTTTTATTGGGTTTTTCTAAGCCTTTAGATGCAAAATTGCCCCCTTGTTAGAGGCTACCTTCTGCTCTTGGATTGAAGATACAAAATAAAATATTATCAATAGTCTTCCACCCCAAATGCATGATGGAAATGATTCTCTCGGCAACACAAAATGAATGAACCAATACCCACAAAATTTAGACCTTCAAGTTATGAGAAAAGAACAAAAACTATAGGAAATCATATGTCTAATGGACCTCCATGGAAAATATGGGATGTATCTCAGAAAAAACCTTCAATATTCCCCTAAATAAATCACCTGTCTCCTCAAAGTGTAGATGCAAAGGGCATCAAAAGATCATAAAGATGAAGTATGTCTCCATATTATTCTCCATCAATATCTCTACAAAAATCAATAAGCTTCCACGTCAAGGACTAAAATATCCCTCACTCTCAATTGCAACCCTTCAGAGGATCTCTCACCATCTTAGTTATGCCAATAAAAGATAGTTGTTATTCTCTATGACTGAAAATGAACTGCATAAATCCTTGGCTCCCCAAGCTATCAAGCAAAGAAGATGCCAAATATTTGATGATCAAACAATGAGCCTACACCCTCGATTGATTCTTTTTTTTCCAAGAGGTCGGCCACCTTCTAGAACATTCATTTTTTAATAAAATAATATTCAATTATTCTTTAAATAATATTTAAATATCATTAATCAAATTATTTTAATAATAATGGGTGAAATTTCACATTCTAGGGTTTGGATGCAAAATTCTAGCTGGAGCGAAGATGCCCTCGATGATCATCTTCCTCACTTGGATCCCTTTGGTCTGCAAGATGATCATGCACCTCAATGGGTGTTTCAGAATGGCAAGTGGGTTGATGTGCTTGCTCTTGAGAAGCAAGAATAGCATCATAGGGGTAGTGGTTGGCCAAGATCAAATTACTTCAAGGGTTTCTTTTGTTCACAAAATAGGAGAGTATCTAACCATAATCCAAAAGCCTCTTGGGATTTACCTTTGATTTTTAGATGAAATGGGGGGTCTGGAAATAACCCTAAAAATAATGCAAGCTCTAGCAAGGTGATGGTCAAAAAATCCATAGGGATTTTATGGCCATTTATGGCTACTGTAGTGACTCTTGATAAGGGCAAGTCTTTGGGTAAGGAGAATTTGGTGGATAAGGTATGGCTGATGATTCCCTATATATATGTGAGTGAAGCTCCATTGGATAAGAAGGATAGGGATTTGCATTTTTTGCTTGTTTTTATTTAGGTTTGGGGAGATAATATTATGCTATCAAAGCTTCATCATAAGATTCATGAATTTTGGTATGGTACACTTTATTTTCACGTTATCTCTTCAATTTCTTTCATTGTTATTTTTTATTTTGAGGGTGCTAAACAAAAGGCCCTTGAAAATCCATTTTTCTAGTTTCGTCATAGTTTAGTTTTGGTAGAAAGTTGGAAACCTTTTTTCTTAACACCTCAGGATATTTTTAAAACTATCCCTACTTGGTTTTCGCTTCCTAGTCTTTCGTATGAATTTTTTGATCTTGATATTTTGCAAAGAATTGGGGATTCCTTTGAAAATAATTTGCATTGGCATTTGGTATTTGAGGATAGGGTTTTTAAGGGTTAAGATTTGTGTGTTACTTAGCTCGTCATTTGTGGTTCCTTGCAAATGTAATTTAAAGTCTATTGATGGGATTTGGAGGTAGAACATTGTTCGTGATTCTGACTGGTTTTTACAGTCATTTGTGGTTATGGATTCTCCTTTATTTGTTACCCTAAAAGGTTTATTGTTTGGTAATAAGGTGGTTCGGCCTTCAAACCCTGCTAATAAAGGTGTCGGTAACCTTGAATCTTCTATTTGTCATGAAAATTGGATGCACCTTGATTCCCATCATATTTTCCCATTGATGTTAAATGATTCTATAGGGGCTTCTGGTCAGAAGAAAATTTTCCCTTTTGGGGATGTCTCTCTCCCTGTTAGGGATGTTTTGCATAAATCTAATGATCTTGATGGAATGGAATCTCACTTAGGGCTCCCTAATGAGGGGGGAATGCTTATGAACACTTCTACACCTGCCCAAGAAATCGGGGGAGGATTGCCTAAGGAGGAGTCCGACCCTTTGGTTCATGGATTTGATTCATCTTTTGTTGCTCTAGATGAGGGCTTAATTTCTCAAGTTCAACAGCTTCTATCCAAATATAATATCACTCTGAATCATTATGTTACTAACAAGGTGGTTGATGCGATTGATCAAGATTTGATTAATTTGAATTCTTCCTTGTTTATCCCTTTGACTTCCAATCCCTTTGAAATTCTATCTCGGGATAAAGCTCTAGATTGTGAGGGTTTTTTGTGTGAGGATAATAAAGTAGGATTTGATCCTGTAATTAAAAAGCCTTTAGTACAAACTCCTTTGTCTCCTTCCTCTTTGTTAGTTTCTCCTTTGAAGCGGGGTAGGATGCCAAAGGCATTTTATACTAAGTTGGAAATAGATGTTGGAATCCAGTCTACTCTCTTGAGTTCGGGTTCTGGTTCTGCGAAGAGGAAATAGAAGTTTAGCCTTCCTTTTATAAGGTTTGTTGCTACCAAATGCAGTCTTCAAGCATCTTTTGGGGTGGGTAAACATGGTCTCGGTGATTCTCTTAAAAAGAGGGGAGACAATGCCTCCCCTTGAGGCTAATGAAGGTCATTTCTTGGAATGTTAGGGGCTTAAACACCCCTAACAAGAGATTCTTGATTAAGTTGCAGTTGGACTTAATGAAGTGTGATGTTCTTATGTTGCAAGAAACTAAATTGAGTGTGAAAGGTGCTGATTTTTTGTTTTCTAAATGGAAGGCTTGGAAATTTTGTGTTTCCCCCTCTGTGGGCGCTTCTGGAGGTTTAGCTTTCCTTTGGAATGATGTTACTACTAAATTATCTCTAGTTGTTTATGCTCCTTTCTAGATGTTGCCTTTGGTAAAAAGTAGGGTTTCTAATGTTAAATTATCATTATCTAATATTTATGGTCTAATGTCTATCTTGGGGAAAAGATATCTTTGGGATTCTTTAACTATTATGTCCTCCCCCCTTCAGGGGAAGTTTGTGATCTTTGGCAGAGATTTTAATGCAATTTCTTGTGAGGATGATAAAATTGGGGGCATTTTACCTAACAAACGTATTGTGGTTGATTTTAATACTTTCATTCAGAATAATTGTTTATTGGATTGTCAAAATTTAAATGGTCCTTTTACTTGGACAAACATGCAAAAAGATTTTTCATAGATTGCTGAAAGACTTGACTACATTTTTATTTCTAAAAATTGGATTTCTTCGGATGTGGATGGTGTTGATATGGTTTTGCATAACTCAGGCTCTGATCACTTCCCAATTATGTTGTCTTTCTTAGATGATAGGGCTCCTAGAAAAGATTCGTTTAAATTTGAGCCTATGTGGTTTAGAGATCCTACTTTTCTAATGCTCTTGGAATCTTGGTGGGCTTCAACCCCTTTTATCTCTGGAACTAGAATGTCTTGTTTTGTCAAAAAGCTCTCTTTTATTAAAGATAAGATAAAGTCATGGAATGTCTTGTATTTTAAAATAATGTTTTCTGAGAAATCTATAATTCAGAGGGAGCTTGAAGCTTTAAATACTATGGTTATGAATATTGGGATGGACTTTGCTACCTTTGCTAAGCATAAATTGCTAAATTCTGAGCTTGAGGAAATTCTTTATCATGAAGAAATCTATTGCTGGTAGAAGTCTAGGGACTTATGGCTTGTTGAAGGAGATAGGAACACTAAATTTTTCCATTCCTCTACTAAAATGAAACATCAGAGGAGTAGGATTTCTTGTATTCAAGACTCTTTTGGGATCTTTCTTTCTGAGGAGAAAGATATTGCTTATGAGGCTATTAGGTTCTTTAAATCCTTGTTGACTAAAGAAACTTCTGCTTTTGATGATAGTTTTGCTTCTGCCTTTCCTCAACTTATTTCGGAGGAGGACAATAAAATTCTAATGGCTCCTTTTTCCAGACAAGAGGTTAAAGAGGTTGTTTTCTCTATGGTGCCTGATAAGGCCCTAGGTCTAGATGGTTTTACTACTCTGTTCTTTCAAAAGTGTTGGTCTTTTCTTGGGGATGAGATTCTTCTTGTCTTAGAGGAGGCTAGGTGCAATAGGTCTATTCTAAAAGAATTGAACACTACTCTTATTGCCATCATCCCTAAAATAGAGAATCCTAAGTCTTTTGTTGATTTTCCTCCAATTGGTTTATGTAATACATTATATAAGATAATTACTAAGGCAATCTCTATGAGGCTTGCCAAGATTATCCCCAAGATTATTTTGGGTGAGAAAGGTGGTTTTGTACCTAGTAGGGAAACTATAGAAGGGGCCATTGTGGCACATGAGGTCTTGTATTCTATCTCTCACCTTTCTCTTCCTACTATGATTCTTAAGTTAGATATGATGAAAGCTTATGATAGGGTTAGCTGGCAGGTTCTATCTTATGTTCTTAAAAAGTTTGGTTTTGGGGTCAAGTGGGTGAGATGGATTAATGCATGCATTTCTACTGCTAGTTTTTCAGTGATTTTGAATGGTTTCCCATGTGGTTTTTTTGCTACATCTAGAGGTCTTAGGCAAGGAGATCCTTTGTCTCCTTTCCTGTTTATTATCTTAGCTGAAGCTTTTAGCAGAGCTATCTTGGCAGCAAGGGAGAATGGTCTTTGCAAGGGTATTAGTATTCCAAATATGGTTGTTAGGCACTCACATTGTCTTTTTGTTGATGATACTTTATTGTTTGGCCATGCCACTATGGCTAAGACAAAAGTTATTATTAAGATCATAAGAGATTATTCTGCTTTTTTTGGTCAGAAGGTGAATAGTGTTAAATCTAAGGTTTTTTTCTTAATGTTTATCCCTTGGTATAGTCAAGGTTGGTTAACTTATAGAGATTTAATGTTGGTCCCTTTCCTTGCAAGTATCTAGGGATTCCTTTTTATACTAGTTTTGAAAATCACAACTTTTGGGAAAGAATCTCTTCTTCCATTTCATCAAGGATTGTATCTTGGATTCACAAGTGGCTTACTTTCCTAGGTAAGATAGTGCTTATTAAGGCTATTTTGAATGTGGTTCCTATTTATCTGATGTCATTTTTAGAGGCACCTAAAAAAACAATTATTAATTTGCAGTCAATTATGAAGTCATTCTTGTGGAATGATAGTGTGAGTAGTAGGGCTCAAATACCTTTGTTGGCTTGGGATAAGGTTTTCTCTCTGAAGGACAGGGGAGGTGTTGGTATTAGAGATTTAGGTAAGAAAAATTTGGCTTTAGGAGCTAAGTTAGTGTGAAAATTATATAAACAACCTTCTTCTAAGTGGGCATCAATTTTGTTTGCTAAATATTTAAGAGATTGCCCCAGAGAGACTATTTTTACAGCGTCCTCGCTTCCCAAAGGTTCTACAATTTGGAATTTTATGTCTGAATGTAGATTTGTCATTCTGCCTAGTTTATCTTAGCTTGTGCACAATGGTAGAAAAGCTAAATTTTGGGAGGAGGTTTGGAATTCTTTTTCTGCTTTGACAAGTCTTAGAGATTGGTCGATTCTCATGTCTCAAATAAAGTCTTCTTGGGGAATTTTTGTGGCAGATTATTTTTATTTGGATTCGTCTAGTCCTATGTTGATTGCCAAATGAAAATCAATAGATTATTTCCCTGTTGATAAAGAGATCAAGTCTGTATATGTTGAGGAGTTAAATAAACGTCAACTTGTCTTTTCTGAATTTGATGATGAACTAATTTGGGTTCATTCTAAATCTGGGGAGTATTTGGTTAAAGATGGGTATAAGTATTTATCTACTAACTATAGGGGGGAAGTATGGGCCTCTAGACTTTTTTGTCATATTGCCTGTCTTCCAAAAGCATGAGCTTTTGCATAGTTGGCTATTCAGGATAGAGTCCTCACTGGTATGAGATTGGATAGACTTGGCATCACTGTTGTGTTTCCTTGTGTTCTGTGTGGTTGTTCCTTGCAATTGGTTGATCATCTTTTTCTTCATTGTCCTTTGCTTCATAATTTTGGTACTAGCTTTTTGATAAATTAAATTGGTCTGTTGCATTATGTGGGGATTTATGGTCCTAGTTTAGGGGTTGGTTGTCTTTATGTTCATCTTCTTTTTATGCTTGTATGTGGATCATTTCCCCTTCTATTCTGATTTGGAAGATTTGGCTAGAGAGGAGCAATAGAATCTTTAGGAAGAAGGTTTCCTCCTTGTCGGATGTACTTTTCTATATTGAGAAATCCATTTTTGAATCTGCTTTGGCTTTTATTTATAAATTTCTGAGCTCTAGATGTACTCTCACCTCTTGGGATAGCTGGATCATGAGGCATTGGTCGACTTTGCATTTACTTCCTTCTCGGGGGGCTCTTTCTAGGAAAATGATTTCTACAATTAACAGAAAAGAGGTAGGAAAGTTAAATTTTGATGGTGCCTCTCGTGGGAACCTGGGGAAGTCTCCTATTAGGGTGGTGGTTACTGATGATAATTCTAAAGTTATTAGAGCTAGGTTTCAGTGTATTCCAGATGGGACTAATAATATTGCAGAAGTTCATGCTCTCTTTGTTGGGTTAGATTTGCTAATTTCATTAGATTTTAAAGATGTTGTGATTGAAGGAGATTCTATGGTGATCTTTTATGCTATTACTAATCGAACTTGTAATTCTTGGCATTTACAATATTGGTTGGATAAGGTTTCATTGCAGCTTAAGTTCTTTAATTCTTATTCTATTTCTCATTGCTATAGGGAAGCCAATTTCATTGCAATTTTTTTGGCAAATAAGGCCTTAAATGAGAATATTCAAATAGTGGTGGATATTGATGAGAGTTGTCTGCCTTCTTTGCCTTCAAAGTCTTAAGTTTTTTTCTTTCAGTCATACTCTTCAGCTTTGCCTCAACCTTGCATTTTTCTTGGAATTGTTTATATGTATGCATTTTTGTGGGATGATGGACATGGCCTATTTTTTGGCCTCTTCACTTGATCACATTAATTTTGCATGATTGTTCATAATTACAAGGGATGTCCTAGCTAGTTCTTAGCTCTTGAGTTGATGTGTTCTATTGGGTACCGTATTGTTTGAGGGGATCTTCTCTTATTTCATTATCATATCCCCCGTACTGTTATGTTCGCATGATCTTTCTGTTGTTAAGGCATTGTTTAATGATTGCCTTCTTAAGATGTGGTGGCCTATGTGTGTTTGTTGGTATAGTGATTGGGACATGACTCATGTGGATTTATGATCTTGTATCATTTCCTATCAAACTTGTGTCATTTTATGGTTGGTTGTGTGATAAGTTTATTTATTAATGATGCTTCTCTTCTCTTTTATATGTTCACGGCATTTTTCTTTGTGTCTTGTTTTTCCCTTATGGTTTTTTGATGGATGCTACTAGTTACAAAATTTCTTTGGTTGTTAAGAATTGTGATTTTCAGGACCCTCATGCCTTTGACAATGAGAAGCTTGGCAGGTTGTTTAAATTTCATTCTTCAGAGTTTTCTATTTCTATTCATAAGGTGGTGGGTAGGTGGTGGTTGGTGGAAAATGCTAATATTTTCCTTGCAAAAGTTGCTTCTCATTTTATTACTATGTGTATAGATATGCTCATGGATGCTTCTTTGGTTCAGACATTATTAGATGCATAATTTCATCTCCCTTTTTATTTTGCTTCTGATTTGGATAATGCTTTGTCTTCTTATCATTTTGAGCTTGGTGATTTTCCTTATGGTGGTTTTTTATCTTAGTCCAAATTACTATCTAATGGCTAGCATTGTGAATTACTTTCACTCTTGAGAGATGGTTTGATTTTTGACATATGTGATGACACGATGTTTGCTCTTGTAGCCTTTTTAGATCATGTTTCTCCAGATACTTTGGCTGCAACTGTAAATGTTTTTTCACGTATACATTTCCTCCTTGATTCTATCAAGGCAGTTATGTCTCTTTTGAGTATGGTGGAGCCTCTGCAGGTGGTTTCTCTAGATATTGAGGTTGTGGTTGCTTCCCAGTTTGAGGTGACGCTGCCCCCTCTAGATGAGGGTCCTAGTACTTGGTTTTTGCACTCTTGATGCTTGTTTGCATTGCCTCTTCTTAGGTGATTTTGTATCTGGTACACAAATTTTTGGGGGGCTGGGTATCATTTTGTTTCGGTGTTGGCTTATATGGCTTTTTTGCGATGGGATTGGGCTAGTTATGAGATTTCACTTCTCTATTTCAATGTAAACAGTCATATTATCTTCCCAATGGGATTTTTATGAGAAAGACTAGAGGTTTTCTTTGCCTGGTTCTTTCCTACCAGTGCTCTTTGAACCAGGATTGTATAAATTTATAATTAATAAAATTAGTGGTTCTCCACTTTTATTGAAAAAAAATATATTAAAATATAATTATAATATAAAGTTCAAATAACATCATACATGAAAGTACATTATTTTACCCAAAATTATATAAAAAAAGCTTTGAAGTTGCAAGTACTACCCAAGCGATCCTCTCATCAACTCCTTGGCCTATGAGTGTCAAGTAATAGGCCAAACTCCATCAATGTCTGAGTACTAGTGAGAAGGGGACATTGCAAATGTTAAAAATCAAGAATAATTATCAATAGGGTAGATAAAGACACCTTCTAGAAGATTCTCAATTTAAACCTTAATGATGAAAAATATCTTGGGGTTCATATTTTAAATATTTTATTTACTAGGCTTGGAATCGGAATGAAACATAACATTATGGATAAAAATTTGAGGATTAATACTGGGAATATCTAAATAGGTCCAAGAAAAGAGTTTAGGAAAATTGTATAGGAGGGAATAATGTTTACATTATTCAATCAAATCTATGAATTTTTCAATTTTAATAAGATTATCAGTATTATTTGGATCCATTGATACAACAATATTATCTCTTACAAGAAGGGTAGTAAATTTTGGAACATCCAATAGATGAGATAATTATTGAGTCCCTTCCAAAGTTTCATATGATAATTTAGGTTATTTCCCAAAGTAAGCTTCACCATTTAGACAATAAAAAAATCTACAATTATGGTGTATCTATGAAGGTTTTAATAAGCACCCATGAACTTGGCCAATGAATTGTCAATTTAAAAGTTGTCAAATGAATGTATGCTAGAAGTTGAAGTAATGTCAATTAATTCAGGATTAATTAAAATCATAGATTGGGAACAAGTAGATATAACATTAAAATTGTGAGATGGTTCATAAGAAGCTTTGGTAGGTTTTAACGGATTGTAATAAACACTAATCATAGCTTCATGTATGTTGGGTTCTATTAGAATTTTATTTCCTTTTTCATTTATACCACAAACATTGCTTTTGTGTTTTCTCTTAGATATGATATGGAAACTACATCTATAAAGTTATGGCATTTCCAATAGAGATGGAAAAGATTCATGAATCTCAATGTGATATAAAGAAGAAGAATTAAGATAATTTGTTGAAGTGGAAGTAAATGTGAAGTTAACCTTAGATTGTTTAGAAGAAGTTTAAGACTTTACAGATGCCATTGAAGCTACCTTTTGAGTCTTATGTTTTGATGCTTAGGATTTATAGTCTACAATAAAGGAAAGTGTAAAGTCTAACAAACATTAATCATCATCTAAGAGTACCTCATTAGGTGAAGGAGTGTTATCAATAGGAGATGGTGCATCCACTTTAGTTGAAGAATAAATTGTAGAATTTAGAGGAGATTTAGATTTTTCTTTAGTTTGTAAAAAAAATTAATTTTTTTTATAAACTTCCATTATCTACAATTCATTGTTGTATATAAAATTTATTATGCGACGATGAGTAGATGGGACAAGCATAACAAGAATCTACGATCTTCATCTTGTTTAACAATATAATCTAATTTAAGTTCTCATTTTGTTACACACAAAAATAATTATCAGTTCGTTGTCTCATGACATATTAGTTACTATTTTCTTATCATTATTTGCATTATACTTACCCTTTTGGAAAAATACTCTTGGATATGTAGACACAAAAACATATATAAACTTATTTTTGAATCCTAATAGCTTAAACATGGCTAAACCACCTTTGCACTATTAATTTTTCTCTTTACAAGAAACAAATTTCTTAATTTGATACACTTATTTATATTCGGCATTTCATTTCAAGGATTTGTACCTCTATCACTATGATGTAACTATTTTAACTAATTCTTTATATATACATTAGATTCATAGTTATTCTCTTATTTTCTCTCTTATTATTTTATATATATTTTTTAACATTCTTAGTTTTTGTGCAAATCTACTGTAATTTTCTTGTGTAGAGGTTAAATCATTAATCAGACTATTATCTATATTCCTAGTTCTTTTAGTATCGTTTCTCGATCTTTACCTTTACACACCTCTACAATGTGAAAAAAATCCACATCTAGTTTTTCTTTAATCTAACACCTATACTAGAATCAAGAAGGTTTTATTTAAGAATTTTTATATCAACACTTGCTTTTAAAAATTGAACGCATTCTACAATCCAAATAATAATGTGTGTTATGATACATCATGGAGGAAACTTGAATATAGATAGTTCTTCTCCTTGGCTCCGCTATCTACATTCAATGTTTTATTATGATTTTTCATAACATACATTATAAGTTGGTCAAAATATCAAGTCAATAATTTGACACCCCTCTTACATGGTTTTACATGCATTTTAAAATTTCTTACACAATCTTGCATTTTTTTTAATCATCTTACACATCATAAATGAAAAGATATTCACTTACACATGTTCTACCAATCATACACATGGAAAAAGTGGTTAGAATAATTGGATATCCTCTCTCTCTCTCTCTCTCTCTCTCTCTCTCTCTCTCTCTCTCTCTCTCTCTCTCTCTCTCTCTCTATATATATATATATATATATATATATTGTTATGAGAAGTATAACACAACTATTCAAACAACATTCATGTTTTAATGACTTGTGAGGATCCAAAATATCTCGATTTCTTTATTTACGAGATTTTTGACACCCACTAATATCTTTCTAAACACACATCTCCCAATGGAGCTCATACTAAATCAATTACATCCTATATTACTAGAAAGAGAGCCAACAAAAACAAACAAGTTCATATTTTAGATTTGTTAATAATAACAAATCTAGTGTCAACTATGACCTCAAACCCTCTCACGCACATTTTCTCTTCTTGAATGATAGAAATGGTAACTAAATTCTTCATGTTTTTTTTTAATTTCTCATGCATTTGTTTATTATACTATTTAGGAGATTGTTTACTCACATTAATGTCTTTTCAAGAATATCAACCAAAAGAGCTCATACTAAACTAATTACATCATATTCTTAGTACTCTCACATTACTTAAAAAAAGAACCAACAACAACAAACAAATTCGTATTGCAGATTTGTGAAAAATTACAAATCTAGTGACAAGTATGACCTCAGAGCCCATGATACCCAATTTGTTCATTTATTATACTATTTACTTCTTATTTTATATATATGAATGTCCTCTTACATTTCTTTTGATCCACCAATTTTAGTCTTCCATAAACATAATATACAAAAATAAAAAAAATATAATATAATCTTGTTGTTCACCCTTTTAAACTGCCACTTGAAAGATACTCTTTGACAATAGTAAACAAAACATTTCTGGCTAAGGTTTTGGACTGCTATATGTGGGTCATTATAGATGCTCCTTCATATTATAAAGTATTTTTCTAAAAATCATTTCCTTCAGCTGATCTTGACTATGTGACATTATCGCGTATTTTAATAATTAATTTGTCTTTTAGGGTGTTATTGTTAGACAACTGGTCGAACCTTCATGAGCCAACTTGAACTTACTATATATTTGACAGAGACAATTGACCTTTGGATTGGTCGGATATGTTCTTGAGCTTTCAACTCACACGACATTACTTTGTTCCTATATTGAATTTAAATATTACTAAATAGAGATATCTTATTTTTAAGTCATTACCTAATTTATATTGCTGATTATTAAATGATAGAAATTGAAGTGCGGCAGCTTTTACTGGAAAATACACGGGTAGAATGATTTGAGCAATTTGGTTTGAAGCATGAAATAAGGTTATGAAATTTAACTTTTAGTCTGATGTCGACTTTTATCTTGTTGATTTAATGTTGTGACCTTTAAAGGCAATATAGTATTTAGAATCACAATGAATATTCTATTTATAAATAAGTTTATTGGTCTATGTTGTTGATGTCTGGTCTATGTCATTGGTGCTTTTTGGTGTACCTTGTGTCATTTAATTTAATTGTTTTTTCTGATATTTTAAATAAAATTTATTATAAGGAAAATATTGTACTTGAAAAGTATAGCGAGATTTTAGGAGATAAGAATTTCATTCTCTTTAATATTGATTAATATTTTTTATGATATGATATTGCAAGTAATGTTATAGGAAGATGTTAATGGTATTAAAATGAGTGCAAAGTGTAGTTATGATTAATGCTCTTATGATTGAATGAATGTAAGATGATATATTGATGTTGATTCTTTATTTTAGAAACGTCGTAAGAGATGTCATTAAATACATAGACTTTCAATTACCAATTTTATTTTATTTGCGTATGATATGATTAGATAACAATTGTATATTATGAAAAGTTTTGTCATCTAGTGAATGCTTGAAATTCAAAGTGATATAATAGATTAAAGTATATCATGTAGTGTAGACAAGTCAAAGATTATGTCTTGTTAGGCAACATAGTTCATAAGTTTAAATTTAATTTTAGACCATTGTAATATGAGTTGTAGTTGCACATTGAAGTGCACTATAAGTGCTAGTCGAACCATTAAAAAAATCATATTTATTAAATCTAGACATTTAATACCATCAAATAATGGCACACAAATGTAGAATATTCATTTCTTATACGTTAAAATAATGTAATGTATAATGAAACCATAATGCAATTTCAAAATGCTTAATAAAAGAACCATGTGAGTGTGTGTGTGTGCTCATACACACGCAAAAAAACACATATATAGACATACATATATGTGTATATATATATAAATGTATATAACATATACATATATATCTATAAATAATGTTTATAGATATGTACATACATACATATAATTTTTTTATTTTTTAAAAATCATGCAACATATTTCATATTGTGGGTTATAAAAATGGAAAAAAGTTGCTAAATGTTGAATTTATTATCAGTGACGTAAGATTCATAAAAGATAGGAATTTGGATACTAAAAATTTGAATAAAAGAGCTTGTGTAAACAATATAGTATTGAAATATCTTAGTGAAGAAAGAAATATCATAAGTAGACCTAGATGATATTGTAAATAAGGAGCTATAATAGTCCAAAAATGTTTGTAGATGTTGAAGATTATAGAAAGAAGGAGGTTTAGAAAGTTTTTACTCCCAAATATTACATTAAAGTTTGACAATGTGTTGCAAGAAAGGATGGAATCTATAGGCGTCATGTGTATGCACATGTTGTCTTAATGATTGGCAGAAGGAAACATAAGAGTATAGAACTGTAAAGAAGCATCTCATTAGTTTCTAGAAGAGAATGACTATAATAGTTTATGAGAAAATTAGTAGAGTTTGAAAACATCACTGAGCGAAAACAAACATTGAAACTTCCAAGATGGTAGAAACTAAAAATCCGAATTTATGAAAAAATAGAAAATATGTTGAAAATACCTTCAAGGTATTAGCCTAGAAAATTGAAATTAGAATTCCAAAAAATAGAAATTTATGATCTCCAAATTGGCGAACCAACTAATGCATGCACAATGGTTGGCATAATTATTGTTCTATAGTATTAACTAATTGAATTTCCCATTTAAATAAAAATTAAATTAAATACTAAATATAATTTTGAAAATAACAAAAAGATTTTTATTGTAATTATTGAATCAAGAATTCATCTTTACTGCTTCCAATGAAACTAATTATTTTTTTCTAATATTTTTTGAAAATTAATACTCAACTTTTTAATATTTATTTTGTATATATTACTTTATATTATCTAATATTAGATCTATAATCTGATTAGATAAAAATGGGAGAGGTCCAAACCATTATATAACCGTTGAAGCAAGAAGACTAGGGGTGTCATGAGGAGTCAGAAAACCCCACCAAAGAACCAACTGTCAAAAAGGAACAAATACTAGTTGTCCACAAAATTCTAAATAGAACGAAAAACTAGACTTCAAATTGATAGGTAGAAACTGAAAAAGAGGGAACCCATACCACTCACCAAAGAAATGAAACAATAGTTTACCTACTAGGGGTTATTTCACTTTGATAGTCTTGGCTTAGCATTTCCACCTTGAGAATGACAATATTTTATTTGACCCTTTTCGCAAGGACACAACATGGGACTCCACAATAGCCATCAGCCTTAAATCAGTTAGATCCATCACAAAAGAAAAAGATAATTCTATGTGGTGCCTATTCTTCTCATGCCTTTTGTTAAGTTCCTCCTAAACGTTTTGAAGATAGATAGAGTTCTTCCTAGACATTTTTGTGTTAAGTGGCATCATCTCATTCAAGTCAGTTTTGAGCGTCATCTAGTTTTCCTGGATCTCCTCATTGAATTTATTTGTCTCTCTCCTATTATCCTTCTAATCCACCATTTCATTGAGCTCCTTAATTTCATCTTCCCTACCTTCCCACTTCTTAGATCCATCCACCAAATCATTGTCTTCCACCTAGACTCTTTGATATTTTTCATCTCCCACCCAACTAGAGGCTCTAGTGTCCACCTCGGCAAGTGCCTCTAGCCTATTGATCATTTTATTGGGTACATTGAGTTGGCTAAGGATCCAATGGATAATGGCTTCCATTCTATGTACCCATCACATAGCTCTTTCACCTTCTCCACTAGAATAGGCAAGTCCCATTTATATGGAGAATTGACAAGATAGGGGGAGAGGAGCCCAACAAATGTGTAGAAAGAGTGGAAAAATATCCTTAGGGTTATCGAGTGTCCATTTAGAATTTGTGGACCAAGAGGACACAATGTCCTCAAAATAAGAGCCCCAACCTCTGACTCTTCAAACACAAAAACTTTTGAGGCAGAGGTCACAAAGTTCTTATTTTTAGCAGACTATTTAGGGTTAATATGGGTAAGAGTTAATTTGTACATGGGGGTAGCACTAGGAGGGCCTTTACAGATCGGGTTTTCAAAAAACTCAACAACCAAGGTCAGTTTAGTGGGAGGGCCAAAGAGGTCTATGGAAGGCCCACTAGTGTGAGTTAAGGCTAGATGGAAATCATACAACCTCAAGATAGACCTATGTTTACAATAATTTATGCAATCATTTATCTTTATCACACCAACAAATGAACATAATGTATTTACAATAAAATAAAACAAAATAGAAAAGACCACCATAATACATTCAACTATTTATGAATAAAAATACAAACTGCTTACTATACTAATCATCCTCTCTCTGTTACAAATATAATTAGGTGAAGTCTATTACCATGTCTTTTCATCATAAGCAACTGAAGAAGACATTTTTACAACAAAATAAAATAATTATGTGAAATCTATTACCATGTTATAGACATTTCATTTGGATTTGAAATTTTACAAGGTTTGGTCAAACACAGGACATGGCAGGCAAATTAGCACATTCTAGTATTTTAAACTGGTATTCCTCTTATCCTTCTATCTCTGGCAGCAGATCATAAGGAATTAAAAAATAATAGATCTTATTCTTCACTTAATTTAAAATCTTTAGACAGCGGCTGTAAAGTTAAAGTGCTTTACGAGTAGATCATCGACACCTTACCTCAAATACCAAGTGGGAGCGAAACGAAAGAAAACTAGCTAAAACCATATGTGGTATTCGAAGCCCACAAATTCTAAAACAGCTTTTGACTGCCCTTAGGCAGCTATAAATAGGAACAACTTTCCAATCTACTCTTCGTCGACTACTTGAATTTAGTCATATCTTTTCTTCCTCTATAGTCTTCATAGAATATCTAGGTTTCCCAGCACAATGAAGGGAGTTTGTTGTCATGCCGCAACTTATCTTTTGTTTGTGCTGCTAATATCTTGTGTGATCCCTTCCATCTCAAAAACTGAAGGAGACCCTCCTATCCTGTCTTCCAGTCTGAATATCTGGAATTTTAGGGATAAGGATGGTGAAAACTCTGTAATGAGTAGGAAAATGTTGGTTGAGTATCATCCAGAAGATCATAGTCCAGGCATCGGTCATGGGAGTCCCCCTCCATACAACCTCTGAATTCCAATTATCATGCCGGACTCGCGAAAAGGAATTGCTGCTCAATGTGGATGCTTTTGTATTTCAGCCTTGCGTTAGGTTTTCAACTAAGGAATAATAATATGTGTTGTTATTTGATATTTTAAATATTAGTAGCTTAAGTATTACCCATCACAAATATCTTTGATATTTGTTTGTGGGTTAAACTATTGAAGCCGCCCAGAAATGTGCAACATGCCTGCCATTTAAACTCGCTCAAGCACATTGTAGAATGTAATAGTATTGAGGGTGGTGTTTACTAGACGTGTTATAAATCATTCCCGAGGAATTATTTATATTATTAATAAAAAAAATTTGCAGAGTTTTCTGGTAGCTTCAGCTTACTGTCTGTTATTGAAAACATGAATGGAATTTGATACAGCCGGTAAAATGGCATACATGAAACACGTATCACTTTGAGAAGTGTTTGTTTAATTGCATTGCAATACCATATATCCTAAAAACACAATGTTAAGGCTTTTAGCTTTTACGTTTAGTAGAAAATTCCAGTTAAGTTTTTGGGGTAAATATTCTTGTATTCTTCAACGATAGGAATGCTTAATATATTATCAAAATCATTTATAAAAATCTTGCCATATATGAACGAGTGTTAGTGGTACCATTTATATATTAATTTTATAGATAGTCAGAAGGAAAAAGGGTGGGTGAAAGATTTCACACTTCAAAGTCATGATATGGATAAAATATAGAACAAAATACAATGTTAGGCTATTATTTATGTTTTAATTCAGTTTTGTTCAATAAAAAATCAGAGCTAAAGCACTAGCAGGGGGAGAGGGTTTACATCATCTAGCTTATTTCAGATATCTATAGGATACAAAATATCCATAGGAGGCTCTTAAATGTCATTACCATCATCGTTTCTTATTTTCATTTGGGATGCTAAGTGTTGTGAATAGATAATATAACAAGAATGAAATAATGGAATTTGTTAGAGTTTAGAAAACCACCAAACCCATGATCAAAACCCTAGAAAAAATAAATTGATGATAATGATTACAGACCAATAGCTATTATACAAACCCCTAGTTCTTCTCAAAAGGAATAAAGAAGCATAAGAATGAGCATCATGTTCACCATGAAAATTTTGACAACATTTTCCATTTTCTATATTTCCAATGAGAAACCCTACCAATAGTATACAAGATATTGCAAAAATGATCGAAGCAAAGAGAACATGAAGAATTGTCACCTCAACTACAACTTTTTAGCTTGCATTTGAAACAAAATAGATATCTAACAAAATAAAGCAAGAAAAAGTTATTTTTCATGAAAAATTTAGGTACATCTTGAGGAGATTCTAGGATAATCCCCTAGCAAAACTATATTCCATGAGATTGGAAAGCTTCTTCAAACACTATAAATCATCGTGTTCATGATGGTGTTTATTAGGCGTGTACGAAATCATTCCAGGGGAACTACATAGTTTCTTCTGCAAGCGTCTTGCTGTGTTCCTTTCTGGTCACTTCAGTTTATTGTGTGTTATTGAAAACAGAGCTGGAATATAATAGTTAGTAAAAGTGGTATTCAATAAGATGCAGATTTGAAACACGTATCACTTGAAAAGGCTTGTTTTAATTCCATTACAATACCATATGTCCCAATAACATATCGTTAAGTATGCGCTAATGCTTTTAGCTTTTACGTCTTATATAAAATTGGAGCTAATTCATTCGCGAAAGTATTCTTGTATCGTTCAACGATAGAAATATTGAATATAGTAACAAATCCATGAGACTGGGTTTGATTGAAAGAATCTTCAAAAATCGAAAGGAAGGGTGAAAGATTTCACACGTAAAAATCACGATACGAATAAAATCTACAACAAAATACAATATTAGGCTATTTAATAACAACTAAAGCACTCGTAGAGTACTTGAGGGGTCTCATCATATAATTTATTCTATACATAAATAGGATACAAGATATTCAGGGAGGTCCATGAGTATCATTACCATAGTCATCTTTTTATTTTCATTGGGATATAATTGTTATATTTAGATGATATAGAAAGAATAAAATGATGAAATTTTTTAGAGTTTGGAAAACCATCAAACTTATGATCAGAAACCTAGGAGGAAATAGAGTGATCATAGTGGGTTAAGACCCATATCTATTATAGCAATCCCTAGCTCATCTTGGATGAGATAAAGAAGAATGAGAATGAACATTAGGTTCACTATGGTAATATTGACTACATCCACTAGAATGCCCATGGTGTGGAGAATGTAGTTGACTATGCATAGGGGATTGAGGGACTTTAGCAAAAGTGTAAAAAGTATTTTGAAATGATCAAAACGAAGAGAACTTGAATGACTACCCTTTTTTTCAGCTTGTGAAAAGATCTACATAAGAACATTAGAGTAAATCATTACTTTAACATAAAACTATTAATTTGTAACAAAATAGACACCTAGAAAATAAAGTAAAAAATATTCCTTGTAGATATTGAAGATAATTTCCACATTTAAAGAAAGAAAAAGATGGGTATATCTAGAAGGGATACTAAGTCAATCCCTAAACAAAACTATACTCGATGAGAATCGATTAGGCTGAAAGCATCTTCAAAAGTTATAAAGCTAACCCCACATAACCTATGTTTTGAGAGGAAAATAGAAAATATGTTTTGGGAGGAAAATAGAGAAGTTTATTTGGAGTTTATTGATGACCATAAAATAGGTTTAACAATCCTTCATCCTAATTTGATTTAATCTTGAAAAAATTGAAAGGCCTTGAAACAAAGCAAACTAGGTAGCTCATAATAACTAAGAAAACAATCTGAAACCTTTGTCTTCAAAGAAAAAAAGAGGATTGCAACAACTATTGAAAAGAATGGAGAGAGCTAGGATTATCCCTTTCAAGGCTTAAAATAATAAAATAATATGTCATGATACTGGTAATAATCTTGTGAACTATGTCTTGTCATATAAATTATTTAACAACTTCAAAGGTTTTAAATATTTTGTTGGGTAATCAGGTTTATCATTGGCTTTTGGCCAAGTAAAATAATTATGAGGCAATCTATAAAAAAGATTCTAAACATTTTGTCTTTTGTTTATTGAGAAACATGAAAGCATGGACCCATGGAGTTCTTCCAAGGTGACAATAAAAATAAGAGATAATACAAGAGTACCCTATGGATTTTTTATTAATAATTTCTATGTGAAATTAATTACCATTTTTTATGAACTACAATTTAGGGGTTTGTCCAAGTCCCTTTTTTTTTCCACAAAAGTACACTAAATGTGGATGGTTCCTTCATGTTTGAAGGAGTGAAGGTCAATTTTCTTACTATATTTCCTTCCACAAGGAATGCCCATAAAGATGTAATGATTCACCAATATTTTTTAACCTCATTTTCTAAAAGAGCATTGGTAATGCATTTGGAAAAGAAGAGTAATCTTTAGTCTAGAATTTAGATCAAGCCAATTTCTCCAAATTTGTAAGCGAGATACCAAAAATTCCAAGATACATGATGAAAATATCCAAACTATTCAAGGATGCCCCATTAAAATTCACTAATAATATTTTTGTGCTTATTTAAGAAAGCATTTGAAGGATCATTTTAGGAGGAGTAGTAAACATGAGATATCTTTGAGCGTAATTTAAATATCCCTATCATAAAAAGAGGATTAGTTATCTAATAATATAGCTTACTTTTCATTCTAGAGATAAAGTCATTTTATAAACCCAATGGAGAGGTTTAAAAGGAAAAAGAAACAACATGTTTTTTAACAATTCTCAATCTATCTCCACCACAAAGATTTAAGATTATGAGATATAAGTGAGAGATATTCCATATAACATTAAAAATTATCTTCCACTCATGAGGTAGGTATCACTCATGGCTTATTGCTCATCCCCCTTCTCTCCAAATTCAAACCTACTTCTTCCACCTTTGTTGTGTGGTAGCTATGAAACCCATGGTGATAATTCTCTTGGTAATGGCTCTCCTATCTACAAACTAGTTGTGCACATTTCTAACTCAAATGTATTCTTATTACAAACAACTCCACCTTTAGTATTTTTTTACAAATACTCTATTAATTCTCCACTTAAAAAATCTTTTGTGGACCTATTCCATAAACCATAATGGGGTTCATCTACCCAACCTACAAAATGTATCTCCTATGCCTCCCCTATTCTGAAGGTGGTGCTGAGCAATGGGGTGTTGGATTATATTATATATTTTGAGAAGCTAATGGTTATATATAGATTTAATCATCTATGGCCATCTCTTCATGTATTGCACTCTTAGATCTATAAAAATTGGAACCCTCTAGTGTCAAGTAAAGTGGAAATTTATCTTGTGCTCATGGCTCTTTGTTATTTTCTTTGATACTACAGATTATAGGGATGTTGTTATGTCATTGGGTGTTTAGAGATTGGGCGTGCATGCCCCATCCTCTTTCCCTTGGACATCCTCCTTCAATCAACACTTGTAGATCCTATCAAGTTTTTACTTACCTGGTTGAGGCACCCCCAACTCTCTCTCTAGTTCTAGTTCACTGTTGCATATGAATCTGCTAGTAACAAGCTTTATGTAGCTTTATCAAAGTTGACCCTAATATAGTCTTTTCTCATATACCTCCCTTGCTAGAATTATAGAGGTTTTGGACCTCTCCAAACCACTTTTTGTTTATATCACACTTAAGGTTAGAGATTTGTAATGGTAAAAAAAACCTGAGTATGAAGAGATCCCAATCAGGAGTAGTTGCTATATTATAACTAGGCAATTGACCTCTTCTTATCCTTCCATCTCTTAGCTTTACTCCTATCCTACCTTGCGAACAGATTTTGAACAATGGCATCGTATATTATCCTCGATGGAATTAGATTCTACTTCATACTCCTATATGAACTTGGTTTGCCCCTCCAACAATAGTTCCTACTTTGGTGGCTCATGTTAAATATTCTTTGATGTCCCTTGCCCAGGTGCCCCCTGTCTCACCAATTGATATTTTTCCTATTTGGGTTGACCTTCCTCCTATCTTATTGTAATATTTTTCTACGTGTGTTCCTCTAGCTCCTTCAGACACTCTTCATACTACTAGCCTTATTTCTTCTCTGGTCCTTGATTCTATCTCTTTGGACTACAAGGTCCTCCTTCTAGGTTTGATGGCTTGCCTTTTCTAACACATATATTTTTTTTGAGGGGTTTTCAAGCACTACTCCCCTTTCTTCTCAATGGAACGATATTTCATCTTCGACAGTTATATGATGAAATAAAAAGGGTCATTGCCTTCTAACTTAGAATTATCAAATTGTTCTATTTGGCCCACTACTTGGTCCTAACTCTAATTTTTAGTAGTTATTGTTTTATGTCTATATCGGCTTTGTATTTTTATACTTTAGTCAACTAGGTGTAGCTCTATTGTTTGGTGCTACAAAATTTTATTGTTCTAATGTTTGTGGTCTAATCTATAATGGATTGGGGTTTGTCCCCACTTACATTAATAAAAAACACTAAGTTCTTTTCCACTAAATTCTATAATTTTATGTTATTCAGAAAATATTGAAATAATGTAGGGTTTGTTAAATGTATCATCATCCTACCAAATAGTAGGAAAATTTCCATTAATAAAATAATCATTCACTAATTTATCTCTCAAATTGCAAAAGTAAATGTCATTGACAAAACTTTGGCAAAAATGTTTGGCTGTAAATTATTAAAATCCATCTGTGTGAACAAATCCAAAGCACTAAGTAAAGGATATCCATATAAAAAAAACCTAAAAATCCATAAAACACTAAATTAGCACTCATTAATAGTGAGACAAGAAAAGAAATATGAAAAAACTTAAAAAATAATTACATAAAGTGATAGCTAAATATTAAATCATGAACCATGGCAAGAAGAAATGGCACTTAATGTGGTCATAGGAGTTATCAAAGTTAATTCTAACAAAAACTAATTATTGTGATGTTTGATCTAATTCCACGCCTTCGTATACCAAAATAAAATTGTCCAAGATAAACATTGACTTGGTCAAGAAAATATATCCAAGACACAAATTTTTTAAGGATATGGAACAAATTTAAGGATTTTTTTTAGTAATCATATTATAGGATATATTGAGTAATTATAATTGGTCTATAAATGTTGATATCATTTTGATCTCTTAATTTTGGTATTAGATCAATTCTTTAATTAAACTAGTTTATCTTCTATAATTAGATAAATCATTTGTTTTGTAAATATATTTCTTCTAAAATGAAATAAAATCTTTATTTTATCCATTTTATTTCAAAATTTTCCCATTGGAAACAATATTGTTTCTGATCATCTTTTATAGTTTAAATATTACATGATTTCTAATTTCTCATAATTAAATAATTATTAAAATTATTTAATTAACTAATTTATCTTGTATTATTAAATAAATTATTTAAATACATATGCCCATGTAGGTTTCTTCTAAAAGTAATAATATCTTTCTAATTTATTTCCAATCTTTGTTAGCTTGTTTCCAAATCAAATTCCCTTTTCTAAAAAACTTATTTCTACTTCCAATTTCAAAAAAGAAAGAAATATGTTCACTTTTGTAAAAGTAGAATGAAATCATCTTTATTCTTTCTAAATGAAATCATCAACTTTCCATGTGTCATCATATCCCTTTTTTATTGGATATCAGCCATTGATATTTAGTTTTCTTCTTATCTCAATCTCATCATTTGATCAATGTTCCTATCTTCTATAAATGTCACTTTCATCTACATTTTGAGGTTAACTCACACTATTTTGGAATTTTGAAATCATTATCATTTTTATCTATTGAGATTTATTATTATCATCCTTGACCTTTCATGCTCTATGCTTAAATTCTAAGATCCACATACTTGAAACCCAATTATCCAAAGGTGTAGAAGAAGAAGCAAAAAATGTAAATTTACTTCACATGCAAGTATTATAATATTATTTTTCTACAATTTGCATGTTTGTGTTTGTTGTCACATGTTTTATTTTAGTTTTTTATTTTCATTCTTACAATAAGACTACTTTATGGGAATACAAAAGTGAAGTGTGATACATGCTAGAACTAGAGAAAGAAAGATACCAACAAAAGAAAAGTAATATTGAAGGACTTATTTTACAATTAATGTATTTATTACAATTTAGTAACTAAAAACATAATACTAAGATATTCATAAAAAGGTTAATCATTAAAAGGAAACTACTTTGAATTGTATATAACACCATGTTCGACATAAAAGATTAATTTAATCTAAATAAGATCAATAAAAAATAAAAAATAAAAAATTATTAATCAATGTGAAAAATACTTCCAAGGGGGACCATAGTCATCTTATTTACCCAAACCATCAATGAAGAAAGAATAAAATTAAATTAGATCTAAAATAGTAAGAGAGTTTTCTCCTCTTAGTCTTTATTTTCAAGATGCCAAGAATAAACATAATAATTATTCTCCATAGACTAATTTTGTAATAATATAAATATCTAGGGATGATATGCCTAGTTAAAGAGATGGAAGGGGTTGAGAAGGCTAAGAACAAAATTTCAAGTTTTTTAACCTTAGTAGTCTTGATGCTTTAATACTTGAGATTGGGATTCTTGATCTCTTTCCATAGACATTTTATGGAAAATTATATGTCCATATTGTTTGAAAGAGGTTGGATATGGAACACTATCAATGATATATAGAGTATTATCATAGTGATGTAGTGGCTCTTGCAAATCTGAAACTTCATGTAGAACCTTTTGAATTTGCACGTAGATATACTAAATACATTAGAGAAACAATGGCTCTAGTGTATAAATGCAAGTGAACATTAGTTGAATAAACTATGAATAGAGCTAAATTTATATCTTTCCACACTATATATAATTTATACCTTGAAATAATATGAACTATGTGAACATTTAAATGGTGGATATATCTAATCATCCAAAAAATGACATCATTTATCCAAATACAAGCTTCTTAAGATCTAGTGTAACACCATTGAGAATGTTTGATATTCTCAAATCATCCATATAGAGGATAATGAGACTCTAGAACATCATGCATGAGAAAAATGAGAGCCAAGTGAAATTCCTCAGTATAGCATGCACCTTTTGAAAAGAGCCAACTTAGGATCAAGTATCATTGGCTAGATAGTCTAACAAAGTCAATGCCAAGAAACAAGTTGGGAGTAGATATTGAAAGATATGAAAGGGCATGAGATTGATGTGGGAAAAATATATTATAAGAAAGTAAATTGGAGAAAAAAATGGAAGAGAGATTTGGAATAACATAATATGAAAATATTTAATATCAAATTATAATGATAATAGTAAAAAAGAAGCAAGAGACTATTTGCATTGGAAAATTCTATGAGATTGTGGATTTTTAGTTATAGAAGAAGATCGGACAATATTGTGTACCAACTTCTGGGTAAAGTGGGACATAAAAAAATGTGATGTGATCTAGTGAGTTTTAAATTTTTTATATATACATATAAATTGATATATGTGTGTATGTATATATGCATGTGTGTGTGTGTGTGTGTGTGTGTGTGTGTGTGTGTGTGTGTGTGTGTGTGTGTGTTTGTTTGTGTGTTTATATATGTTTGTGTATGAATTCTTTTATGTTATATATGTATATATGATGCAAGAGCATCCAGTGGTGTAAATGCAATCTTGCATCACCCAAAAAAAAAATTCTTTTTGTTTTGGTTTTCTTTATTGTTTTTCCAGATCTGGATACCCTTTTGGACAAATAGGAGATTCCAACTCTCAGAATTGACAAGCTGCTTTTTCTAGTCAACTGCCAAAAAAACCAAGTTTTTATTTGAAGGCGGATGGAGCCCAAAATTTATAGGAAGATTAGGGAAGGAAAAATAATCACATTAGCAAAAGAATTAGGTCAAAATAATTTATGGTTTGAAAGTTATTAAAGTTTCAATTTCCTGAAAAAAAAAAAAAAATTCTTCCAAGTCTGATTTGAGGCTTTAAATGGTGTCGAACGAGCCTGAAAAATAGCAGGAATTGACAGAGAGGATTCATATAACATTCTAAACTTAGATAGAATTTTTACAATTCATCATAAGCTAAAGCCCATAAAGGAGGTGGAAGAAACGGTATTTCGTAATGCCAAAATATGTTTGTTTAATGGGAGAAATTTTTTGGAAGGCTTGAAACATGAACCTGTGTGTTTTGTTTTAGTTTAGAGAGTGGATAAAGAAGATAGTGAAAAGGTACCTCTAGAAGTTTCTAGTTTTTTGAATGAGTTTCAAGATATTGTGTTTGATAATGTACCTAAGGGTTTACCACCTATGGAGAAGATTAGTCATCAAATTGACTTGATCCCTAGAACTCGTTTGCCAAATAAGACAACCCACAAAATGACTCCTGCAGATAATGAAGAGTTGATTTGAGAGATCCTAAGTCCATGTGTGCTACCTACAGTACTTGCACCAAAGAAGAATGGAGAATGGAGAATGTCTATGGACTCTAGGGCCATAAAATAGATAACAATCTAGTATAGATTTCCCTTGCCAAGGCTAGATGATCTTATGGACTTCTTGAGTGGAGCAGAGTACTTCACAAATATTGATTTGAAGAGTGGATATCACCAGATCTAGATTAGAGAGGGGGATGAGTGGAAGACTTCCTTCAAAACCAAAGAAGGCCTGTATGAGTGGCTAGTTATGCCTTTTGGGCTAACCAATGCACCAAGCACATTCATGTGACTCAAGAACGATGTATGGAAAAAAATTTTGGGTCAGTTTGTTACTGTGTACCTCGATGATATTTAAAGAAATTGTTAATTAATTCAAAGAAATGTACTTTTATAAAGGAGTTAGTGTACTTGGGGTTTGTTGTCTCAGTAGAAGGTCTTAAGATGGACCCAAAGAAGGTAAAGGCTATTCTGGAATAGCCTACCTTGAGGACTACTACTAAGGTGAGATATTTCGATGGTTTGGCTAGTTTTTACAAGAAGTTCATTTGAAACTTCAGTAGCATTTGTGAAACCCTAACTAAAACAATGAGAAGGGATAGGAAATAATTCAGGTGGAGTATGCGAGCAACAAAGAGTTTTGATTTGTTGAAGAAGAAGGTGACATAGCAACCTATTTTAGCCCTTCCAGATTTTAACAAGGTGTTTTAGGTGGATTGTGATGCCAATGGTAATACCATTGGAGTTGTATTGAGCTAGGAAGGTATGTCGATTGCATACTTCAATGAAAATCTAAATGATGCAAAGAAGAAATATTTTGTTTATGATCAAGAATTTTATGCAATAGTTCAGGCATTAAAGAAATGGAGATATTATTTATTGCCAAAAGAGTATTTTATACACTGTTCATCAAGCATTGCAGTACCTAAATAGTCAAGGAAAATTGAATCAAAGAAATTTGAAATGGATGGAGTTTTTGCAAAGTCATACTTTTGTCTAGAAGCACAGGAGTGGGAGGTCTAATAGGGTTGCATATGCCTTAAGCACGAGGTGGATTTTGTTGAAAAAAATGCAATTTGATGTGGTTGGGTTCAATGAACTCAAAGCATTGTATCTTGAGGATCCTAATTGTGTAGAGGCTTGTAAAGCTTGCAATGAGCCTGTTACTTTAGACAGGATGAAGTGGCTGGATTTCATAATCTAGGATGATATGTTGTTTAAAGGAATCTAGTTGTGCATTCTGAGGAGCTCCATGAGGGAGAATTTGATCAAAGAGAAGCACAGTGGAGGAATGTAAGGACACAGTGGTCGAGATAAGGCCATTTTCATTATCAGTGAGCATTACTATTGGCCTAAATTATCACAAGATGTGACAAAATTTGTGTAGAGTTGCAGAGTGTTCTGGAGGGAAAAAGGAGTAAGCCAGAATAGTGGTTTGTATCTATCATTACCTATACCTGAGAGGCCATGGGAAGATATAAGTATGGATTTTGTTTTGGTTTACTAAGGACACAAAGAGGGAATGATTCAATTTTTGTGGTGGTTGTTAGGTTTTTGAAGATGGCACATTTCATCCCATGCCAAAAGACCCATGACGTTGTCCACATTAATGATTTGTTCTTTAGGGAGGTGGTAAGAGTGCATGGTTTTCCAAAAAGTATCATTCTAGATCGTGATACCAAGTTTGTTGGATACTTTTGGAGGAGGACACAACAATAGAACTATACAAAATTCCTGCAACTACTTCAAAGAAGGAGGAGATCGAAGCAATTTTGGATAGCCGTGTGAAAAGTACCAGAAATAAGCAGTATGAGGAGTATCTGGTGAAATGGAGGGGAGGACCTATTGAAGATTCTTCATGGATGTCCAAGGTAGAGGGTGACTGTTTAGGTTTTCCACAACCAGTTGAGACGTGCGACGATCACTTCTCAATCTACCCTGGATGTCTGATGTAGGAGCATTCGGTGGTGTAAAGGCAATCCCACATCACCCAAAAATATTTCCTTTTTTTTGTTTTCTTTAATTTTTTTGTATATCTGGATACCCTTTTCGACAAATAAGAGATTCCAACTCTCAAAATTGACAGGTTGCTTTTTCTAGGTAACTGCAAAAAATAGAAGGTTTTTATTTGAATTCAAATGGAGCCCAAAATTTATAGGAAGATTAAGGAAAAAAAAATAAGAACATTGGCGAAAGAATCAAGTCTAAATAATTAATGGTTTGATAGTTATTAAAGTTTCAATTTCCCAAAAAGCTTAAAAAAAATCTTCCAAGTCAGATTTGAGGCATTAAATGGTGTCGAATGGGCCTAAAAATGATGGGAACTAGCATAGAAAATTCTTAGCATGTTCTACATTCAGAGAGCTTTCCGACGCTTCAAATGGTTAAGAAATCGGATTCCCGGATCAAAAGTTATGGCTGCCAAAAGTTGGACAATTTTTTGGAAATTTTCAATTTTTTAATTTGGTTGTATTTTCATATTTCCAATTTAATTTTTTGGCATTTTTTCACCAAATGGTAATTTACTAAATTGAAATTTTGGCTCCAAGATGGGAAAAGGCTATTTAGGACTCATTGAGGAAACTCGTGAGTTAGTTTTTGGGATGTGAGTTTTTGAAGAGTGAGTTTGGGAGTTGTGTTTTTTATTGTAAGGGTTTTTTAGAAAACTCTATAAGCTATTGTATTGCATCCTGTGAGGTTTATTCCTCTTATTGGCATGTATGCAAGTATTGCAGATAGTTTTTTAGATAATAATAATAATATCTCTTGGGTCTCTTTTATTATAATTTGTTGCGTTTTTTTGTTTCTCGGGTTGTTCCCTCATCAATATATGTGTGTGTATTGGCTTATCTTTAAAAAGAGGGAGAGCTTATAAATTTGTAAACATAGTTTCACAACATTAATATCTAGTGAACATATAGTTTTCAATAGTTTTTTATATTATATGTTGTATTATTACTAGATAAATTTTAAGTACGACTAAATATAAGTTATGTATAGGTTTATTTTATAATATGTAATTTTTTCCATATAGATCCAAGCTAAATTATTTTTCTTCATTTGTAACAACAACACTAATACCTAGTGTCTAGATAATTCGAGAAGGATTTTTTGTCATCTATATTACTTTTTTTCTTTATGTATAAAATAAGGACATTGTTGATAATTTGAAAACCTATTCTTGCCATAAAATAAAAAATATACATTATAATAAATTTTAATATACTCAAAAATTATAATTGTTGGATAACTTATATCGAATGCTATAATCCTACGAAATATCTTGTCATGTTGAATCCATTTGTTAATCCAACTAAATGTTTTAAATATAAAAAATTAACAAAATACAAGCACCATGGTGGAGAAGAATATCTGAGAGCCTTTGTTCAATTCACCTTTAAGTATAGGCATCAAGAGGCCCTTGTTCAAAGACGTGCCCTTGTTCAAAGACATTTTTTAGTGAAGTATCATAACAACCAAAAATTATATCAAAATAGTTCTAAAGACACTTTCCTAAATAAATAAATAAATGAATAATCATAGTGGCCTTTAAATGAATGCCTAGGCCTTTCAACAAAGGTAATACATGTGTTATTGGAAAATTTATTTCCTCTTTTGATCCAAATTTTCTATATCACACAAGTAGGACTCACTATTGTGGATTCAACCAAGAATGCCTTGAATAATATAATATTTAATTAGAATATGATGAAATTTTAAAAGAGAGTAAAATGAGCATCATAAGGATGTCCATGTGTTTAGTTAAAATTGCATTATGCCAATAAATGGTTTCACTCTAAATTAGTCTAAGTATCTCTACACATTATGCACTAGTAATAATTGTTTCCTTGATGTAAAGGGTAAATAACTAGAGATTGTTTATTAGTACCATGATGGGCCACTTCTAGGAGAAAATTATATTTTGCATCATAATTCTTTTCTTGGATCAAGACAAAAAACCTTCTACGAAAAATATTCATCATAAAAGTAGGTCTAGCTTATTTGAATAAGGAAACTAGATTGGAAGGATAAATTTTAGCATCAAGTAATGTCAATTAATTTTCAATAGATCTCAAGGAAGAATGATGCTCTCAAATAATATAAGATTTGTAGTTTTATTCGTATTGATATTTTCAACTATTTATTTTAGATTAGTATCCATTCATGCTATAATTCATTATAACACATTATAATATATAATTGTTTTTGGTATACTATGTATTGAGTCTAAATCATAGTTTTGGGATTTCTTGATTGCATTTAACATAAATTATGAATATTTGTTTTGAGGATGAATTGTTGGATGTAAAATATTTCCTAGAAGTATTATTTCTTAGAAATACAATTCCTGAAAATATTATTTCCCCTTTATAACTTTTAATACATAATTCATTATCCTTCCCTGTTATTTTTACACATAGTCATATAATCAATAATCTCATCAGATGTTATGTTATTATTGATTAAAGCAAGATTGGTCAAAAAAACTTACTAAAAAAGGTTCTTATTAGATGTTATATTATTTATTTATTTCAACATGCTTATCCTTTTGGCACAATATGATATGATACGTACATAAAAATATGCATTACTTTCTTCTAGAAGCTAAAGAGCTTAATAAATGGCTTAACCACCTTAGCAATATTTGATGTAGTCTTAACATTTTTTTCTTTCCAAGACATAAATTTATTATTACACAAACTTATTTAGACTCAACATTTTATTTCAAGAATTTGTCTCTCTATCACTCTATTTTTGTTTTAACTAATTCCATGTATATATGCTAATACATGAGAGAATATGAATAACAAATAACATTCAACATAATGTATTGTTTATATCGAGAAAAAAGGTTCAAGAAAAAAAATTAACTAGAAATTGAAATAAATTGTATTTCTAACAACAACAACACTTAAATTATGATACAAATTAAGTTCCAATAAATCTTTTAAGACTACACCCTATTACAATTTAGAGTAGTTCAAACAACATAGTGATGCATCTACAACATGTTGGAGAACCCAAGAAGTCAACCAACAAATCAAAAAATGAACACAACAAAAAAGTGAAGCAACACTAAGGAGATGCTATTTCAACAAATGTGAATTACTATTGAGATGATTTATAAATGTACAAACACCTATATAAATAGAAAAGTTTTAATGAGGTATAAATAACCATAATCTAACTATCAAGTGAAAAAATTTAATGCACTAAGAACGTTATTAAATAATATGTAATTAATATCTAAAATGTGTAATGTCAGATACCGAAACAAAACTTAAGTAAATGTGAGTAAAATAAAACCACTTTCACACCAACACCCCCATTAAATGCAACCTAGGGATATTATTATGAAATATGAGATGCAAGATGGATCCTAATCGAAAATCAGCATGTGCCCATGCACAACTACAATGCACTACAATAAAAAATGTCACAAATGGAGAAAATTAGAAAATCCTTATGGGATAAAAATTCTCTTCAAAAGAGAGAAAAACTAAAATTGCTCAAAAGAAAAAGTAAAAGGAAGGATGACTCCTAAACACTTCCAAGGACAACTTTCCTCACTCATAATGAAATACAACAAAAGATAGCTAGGATATTTTGTAAAGTGACAAAAAATCTCTTAACCGAGTGGACTTAACAGTCTTATTTGTAAACCCTCTAGCAAGGTAACATTATAATTGAGTGTTTGAAATCCTTTGACAAGGTCACTTCTAACAAAGTGAAGATCCTAATAGATCTGAGGGAAATCCCTTAACCGAGTCACATCTAGCAATGTGTTTGTAAACTTTAACAAGATTTTCTTTTAATCGAGCATACTCTAGAAGAGTGTATTTCTTAGTGGGTCCAAAATCCCATAGTGGTTTTTCCCTATTTGGGTTTCCACATTAAATCTGGTGTTACATGTTTTATGATGATTATGTGTTTATGAGTTAGCATGTTTAGCAGTTTTTGGTTATATTGCTGAAGTATAAGTTACCGAGGTTGAATCTGTTGATTTTATGGAAGATTAAGTTTGTATGATTCACACCCCCCCCCCCTCTCATCTTGTTAGCTATTGCCATCAGAACCTTACAATTTGTATCAAAGCTTTGGACTCCGAAAGAAAATTTTAAAGGTACTTGACGCAAAGATCCGAAGATGTATAAAAGGGATGTACCAAAGCTGAACAAGTCAAGTTTCTCCACATGGTAGAAAAGGATGAAGCTGCATTTATTAGGTATTGGAGAATGATTATATACCACTGAGCACCAACCTGATGACCTTGGAAGAGATAAAGGCAAAGAAAGAACATATTCAAGCTATGATTGAAATAACATTAGCATTCATTGACTTAGAGTTTAATGATCTAGAAGGTTGTAATGATGCAAAAGCAATGTGAACCAAGCTCATATATGTGTATGGTGGTGATGAACATCTTCAAAGAGAAAAAGTACGTAGTCTAAGAGGACAACTTGAATCCATGAAAATGAATGAAGGAGAGAACATAACCTAGTACAGTACAAGACTAAAGGAAATTGTCAATCAAATCAAAGGAGCAGGAGGAACTATTGAAGAAAATGATGTCACAAGTAAGTTATTGAGAACCCTTCTACTTTCTTATGCCATTCGAGTCTCTGCAATCAATGAACTAAGGTCTATACCAAATATGCCAGTTTCTTTGGATGCTACTATTGGTAAGCTACATGCATTTGAGTTAAGTAATTTTGATAACAGTGGATCTTTGGTAAATAAAGCTGAGTCTGCATTTAGTTCTTTTCATATTGGTGAATCTGTTGATTACAATGATAGAATGAGTAAGTATACTGAAGGAAATCATAGTGGAGCAAGTGAAAGATTTTGCAAAAACATGGAAGAGGTACAAAAACTTTATGAGGAAATCTGAAAAAAAGAAGAGTTTGAAGCATTATTAGCCAGGAGGTTATCGAGAGGCAAAGGTAAGTATAAAGGAAAGATACCTTTAAAATATTTTAACTGTGATAAAATAGGACATATGACTTCTAACTACCCTGACAAAGAATCTAGTGAAAAGAGAGAATAACAAGATAATAGGTAGAAAGACAGCTAGTACAGAGGACACTGAGATTTCAGAAGGAGAGATAGAAAGACATGCCTACTAGCTGATGAGGAATCCAACGATGATAAATTTTATGAAACTGATATAGAGGAAGTTATTTATGTGGCTATTAAAGATGGATCAGATGAAGAAAGGTATGAAGAAAAATCCCTAATATCTCACATAAATAATAATGATTCTTGGATCATAGATAGTGGATGCTCACATCACATGGCAGGTGATAAACACAAGTTTGTTAAATTAGAAGACTATGATGGAGGTTATGTAAGATTTGGTAATGATACACCATGTCCAGTGAAAGGTAAAGGATCTATAACACTTCTTCACAATGCTAAATGTGATGATGTATATTGGGTTGAAGGTTTGAAATACAATTTGTTGAGTGTAGCACAACTAAACAACACAGGTTACCGAATAGGATTTCAGAAAGAAATTGTCAAAGTTCATGATAAACATGGAAAGTTGGCTGCTACCGGGACACAAACAAAAGCTAATACATTTCATCTTGACTCAACTCGAAACAAGTGTCTTTATGCAATGATAGATGATACCTAGTTATGGCATAAAAGGTTTTGTCATGTAAATTTTGATAATCTAATCAAAATAAGTAAGAAGCACCAAGTAAGAGGTCTACCAAGTTTGGAGAAACCTGAGAATGCTATATGCCAAGGATGCCAGATGGGTAAGATGACAAGATCAATCTTTACAAGTAAGTCCTACACTTCTTAAGGAATTTTAGATCTAGTGCATACTAGACATTGTGGTCCCATGAAAGTTCAAAATTATTTTGGTGATAAATATTTCATATTATTTGTGGATGATTACTCAAGGATGATGTCAGTTATGTTTTTAAAACAAAAATTAGAAGCTTTTCAAATGTTTAAATGGTACAAGGCAAGAGTTGAAAATGAAACAAGAAGACAGCTAAAATGTCTTAGATTTGATAGAGGAGGAGAGTTCACTTTTGATGAATTTAACTTATTCTACAATGATCATGGTATAAAAAGCCAAGTTTCTGCACTACGAACTCCACAGCAAAATGGGATAGCTAAGAGAAGAAACAGATCTATTGTGGATTGTGCCAGAACTATGATGATTAAAAAGAGAGTACCACAAAAATTTTGGAGAGAAGCCAAAAATACTGTTGTTTACACCCTAAACCGAGTACAACTGAAGAAAGGAACTATGAAGACACCATATGAAATCTGGTATGACAAGAAACCCAATGTAAGTTATTTTAAAATCTTTGGAAGTAGATGTTATGTTCACAAAGATGACAGAAATGGAAAGTTTGATCAAAAAAGTGAGGAAGGAACATTTCTTGGTTATTCTTCTAGAAGTAAAGCATTTAAATGTCTGATCAAATCATCTAAAAAAATAGTAGAAAGTGAAAATGTGAAAATTGATGAATTTGTAGAGAGAAATGATGAAGGAAATTTCAAAGAACCAGAAGATTATGAAAAATTTGTTTATGTTCAATTGAGAAATCCTACCGGGAGAGTTACTAAAGAAAATGAAGAGAATGTCCAGTTACCGAGTGATGAAGAAGATCATACAAAGCCTACCAAGCCTATATTAGCCAAATATGTCAGAAGACATCATGCATCAAGTCACATTATAGGAGATAAGGATGATCTAGTGATGACAAGGAACAAACTAAGAAAGAACACATGTCTGATATTTGAATTTGAACCAAGAATAGTAAAAGAGGCATTTAACAGTGAAGATTGGGTAAATGCTATGATAGAAGAGATTGATCAAATCAAGAAGAATGACACATGGACATTGCTCCCAAGACCGACAGACAAAAATGTAATCGGTACAAAGTGGATTTTCAGAAACAAGCTAAATGAAAAAGGTGAGGTCATTCAAAATAAAGCAAGAATAGTTTGCAAAGGATATACTCAAGAAGAAGGAATAGATTATGGCGAGACCTTTGCACCTATGGCTAGACTTGAGGGAGTAAGAACATTGTTGGCATATGCTGCTTTCAAAAATTTCAAGGTATATCAAATGGATGTCAAATTTGCATTTTTGAATGGTATACTAGAAGAAGAAGTTTATATTGAACAACCTAAAGGATTTGTTGAAGACAAGAATAAAGATCAAGTATGTAAATTGAACAAAGCTCTATATTGTCTAAAACAAGCACCTAGAGCATGGTATGAAAAACTGCACTCTTATTTGATCAAGATTGGTTTTATAAGAACAAGTGAAAACAACAATATGTACATGAAGAATGATGAAGACAATGGAATACTGATCTCAGCCATATTTGTTGATGACATTATATTTTGTGGAAATGATTCTCTATGCAAAAACTTTGATAATGAAATGTGCAAAGAATTTGAGATGTCACTAATTGGTGAGATCATGTATTTTATAGGTTTACAAATATTGCAAATGAAATATGAGATTTTGATTACTCAATCCAAGTACATAAAGGAAAACTTGAAGAAATTTGGAATGAAGGATTCTAAACCTGTAAGTACTCCTATGACTACCAACTGTAAATTATCAAATAATGATGAATCTGCATCTCTTGATGAGACACTTTACCGATGTATGATTGGAAAGCTACAATATGTTGTGCATAGTAGACCGGATATAGCACATGCAGTAGGTATTGTTGTAAGATTCTCTGCAAATCCCAAAGAAACCCATATGACAGCAATCAAGAGAATTTTCAGATACCTGAGAGGCACTGAAGATTATGGCTTAGTATATGAAAAGAGAAATGATTTTGATTTAAAAGTTTATACTGATGCTGATTGGGCAAGCAACATTGATGATATGAAAAGCACAAGTGGATGAGCTTTCTTTTTAGGAGAAAGACTAGTGAGTTGGTCTAGCAAGAAACAAGGATGTATTTCACAGTCAATAGAAGAAGCTGAATATGTTGCTACAACATTGAATTGCACTAATATAGCATGGATAAAACAACTGTTGGAAGGTATAAATGAAAAGGTTACTGAGCTAGTAACTATATTCTATGATAATACAAGTGCCATTAACATTTCAAAAAATCTGGTAATGCACTCTATGACAAAATATATTTCTATCAAGTATCATTATCTTAGAGAAGAAGTTCAAGAAAAGAAAGTTGTGTTGGAATATGTTAGTTCAAAGGAGAAAATAGTAGACATCTTCACAAAGCCACTGCCAAGGGACACTTTTGAGTATCTTAGAAGCAAGTTAGGGGTTCTACCCCTATCTTCTACTCACTGATAGAGTTCGGTGAAAGCATCAATTCAATGAATCTACAAAATATTATGTGTGGATTGATGCTGATTTAAACACTTTAGGAAGTTTTCTAAAGGTGTACTAGAACGTGAATAGGGAACAGGATACAAGAAATAGTATTGAAAGAAAGATTGCTATGATCAAGTTTTAGATTTTCATGTATAACTCAGCATAAGCAAGCAATTCACAACATAAGAGTTCATGATTTAGTTCTTTTACTGTTTAGCATTGTTGTCAAAGGGGGAGAAGACTAAATGGTAGACTAAATGGTAAAGACCTAAATGGAGAAGATAATAGAAGACTAATGATAGGGGGAGAAGATTACTGAAAAAGGGGGAAGACTAAATGCAAGATCGGAGAAAGAGGGAGAAAGCCTAGAAGACTTTAGAAGAAGAAAACAGCTCAAGGATAACAAGAGAAGTCTCCATAGCAATCTGAATCCGAATCAATTTGAATATCTTGTTGGTATTACCATTTAAAAGTTGGTATTGCCATCAATGCCAAAGAGGGAGATTGTTGGCATTTAAATAGAAGAAGATTGTTGATATTTTGAAGATTATTGATATAACTGAAGAAGGATGATAATTATCTTTATAACATTATTTTGTCATTGATGTTAAGAAATTGATATTTTGATTTAGTATGACATTGCCATATCTTGAGAAGATTGATTTGAAGAGAATTAAGATGTCGGTAAAAGGAACAAAAAGAATGTGATGAATAAGGGGAGAAATAAGTTATTCAATGGGAAACTATTACCAAGATAGACAATGAGATTATGATGTTTAGATTGTTTTGATATCCTACATATGTTGTTGATTGTAAGGTTAATACTATACTATGTCATCGAGCAAAGAACCTAGTCAGTAAACCCTAAGGTTATCGATACTGGTTAATGAAGATGGAATGTCTACCGAGTGAAGTTTAGTAATTACCAAGTTGCAACTAAGTTATGACAGATCACATTCGATGGATAAAAGTGTTATTTAATGAAGGATGCTGATGAGCTGGAGTTGAATAAATGATTGGTATGCCGTGCATGAAGTTTGTTAAAGATCTACGGAAATGAAAATATAGGAGGAAGATCTACAACACAGATTGAACTGCAATAACCTAACACAAGTTCCTAGGAAGGAATGCAAGTTCCAAGGTGATGTTAAACATTTTTCAGATCAAAGGATACATTGAACCTAGTCAAGATTGAAGATCTGGTGGCTATGATTGATCATGGGAAATGTGATCAAGGAGATTAAGAAGTTAGAAAATTGTTTATAAATAAGAAATTGTTGATAAACAATGTATGCGGGCAAGTGTAAGCACAGGGATGCTACATAGTGATTACCAAGCATAGAAGCTTGAAGACCTGTTTGAATAATAGAGTAGGGGGCCTAGCAGAGGGACAAGATAAGTCCTATGACAAGATTGTTTTGAGCAAATAGAATCTGCTTTAGCATTTTAGATGTAAAGTTGCAGATATATTTTTATTACTGTTATTTTATAAACTAACAAAAAATCTCTTAACCAAGTGGACTTAACAGTCTTATTTGTAAACCCTCTAGCAAGGTAACATTCTAATTGAGTGTTTGAAATCCTTTGACAAGGTCACGTCTAACAAAATGAAGATCCTAACAGATCTAAGGGAAATCCCTTAACCGGGTCACATATAGCAATGTGTTTGTAATTTTTAACATGATTTTCTTTTAACTGAGCATACTCTAGAAGAGTATATTTCTTAGTGGGTCCAAAATCCCACAGTGGTTTTTCCCTATTTGGGTTTCCATGTTAAATCTGGTGTTATATGTGTTATGATGATTATGTGTTTATGAGTTAACATGTTTAGCAGTTTTTGGTTATATTGCTGAAGTATAAGTTATCGAGGTTGAATCTATTGATTTTATGGAAGATTAAGTTTGTATGATTCACCTATCCCCCTCTCATCTTGTTAGCTATTGGCATCAAAAAATTACACATTGCATTAATCCTTTACCAGATTTGTTGCAAATAGTTGGTTTAGTAGAGTGGAGTCACAGTGGTGGAGTAATATTTTACCAGATCTACTCTAGGTAGTTGTGTATGGGTTAGAGAGATCCATTACAGGATCTAATGTGAGTTTTGTGAGTTGATGAGCTTACCTTGGAACTAACCTCATACATATGGAGATGCAATTTTCCTCAGTTGATTTATTTCTATTACAGGGAGTATTTTGGTAGTGATCCATCATTGTAATTTGGTAATGAGTCATCTAGCAATGAACCACCCATTTTGTAAACACCATATAACTAGGTATATTATCTTAAGAGTTAACCCTTTTTGTGGTTTTTCCTTTTTAGTATTTTCCATGTATAAAATATTCTATTCAATTTGTGGTTTTTTTATTTGTTTATTATACATTTTCTATTTCATGTTGATGAGATTATTTTTTATGGTTTGTATATCAGTAAAAGTTTTAGAAGTGTGGGAATATTGATTCACCCACCCCCCTTAGTATTCTGGTCCATTCAACCTTTCAAGAATTTGTATCAAAGCTTGGTCCCTTGCTAGAAAGCTTAACTTGTTGAGGAGATCCTTGTTGGTTGACTCATGGCTCTAATGGGCATGATTAGATAATATTAGTTGGATGGGGAATTGAAGATAGCTCTTGAAGATCTAGAAAGTGTGGAATCTAACACTGAAGAATTGAAAGAGAATGCAAAGGTGGTAAATGAATGTGTGTATAATTTGAGAGAATAAATATGAAAGTTCAAATTGAGACATAAGAAATTTAATAATTAGTTGAAGTAGGCGAATGAAACCTTTAGTGTCGTAAATTGTACACCCTTGCTAGGGTGGTACAATTTCACACCTAGGTTAGCACCCGCTTAAGTGTGTCTTATATTTTGCATTTCTCATTCCCCTTTAAGAATTTAATTAGTTAATTTAATTAAATATAAGGTCATATCTCATCACTTTACACATTACAAATTTGGACCCTTTACCCTAAGCAAGCCCCTTTTAATCTTATTCCTCCAATGAATCATTTAATCATAAATCTTAATTATATCATATTTTGACCGTTTAGGCCTGATTTTACATATCGAAACATCTCAAAATCAGCTATAACTTTGGAATGCACTCTAATATCATCATATCTAATGGCCTCACAATTTTGGTAAAAAGTTGGTCAGACCATGGTGGGAATGCACATGGTCCACAACTTTTTCCCTGAAATTTTGGGAGCACAATCCTATGATATAATAATTCTTAATCCCAAAATATCAACAGGAAATTGAAATCATAGGTTGGTCTAAACATAGAATTAAGATCTAGGGTTTCATACTTAAGGGCTCTATTTCTTCATTTGAAGGGGTCTTCTTCTAAGAATCTAAGGGCAGGTTTTTGGAGTATTAGAGCCTTCTTTGCAGCAAAAGAGTAGATCTTGGTAGTATTCAACAAAATTCAACATTTATCCATCAAACATTCATCAAGCATCATTTTATCAATTGGGGGGATTTTGAAGATGTAGAAGAACAATAGGAGACCATCAACTGATGATTGTCTTGTACCACTCCCTTAGGATTGGGTATGGTTTCATGTTGTTTTCATAAATTTTCATAGGCTTCATTTTGATTCACATCCATGCTTTAGATCACTTTTCATTGCAGATTTAGAGCATTTCCTTTGTCAATTATAAGCAATTAGGGTTTACTCTTTAGGGTTGCTCTAGGT